>NW_006767442.1:1179525-1393313 GCF_000264995.1 Punctularia strigosozonata HHB-11173 SS5 | reverse complement strand
TGATCGATCGGCCAGTGTGTATGGAGTTATTATCTTATCTTATCGTATAAGCGCCCAAAAATCCACCCAAATGCGGCAACTGTCATTACGCAGAGAAACCAAAGCGCAGTAGACCATACGATTACGTAACTGATTGTTATCAAGTCAGCGCTGACTTCGGCAACTCGGCAAACCAACGGATAACATTTGGAACTGATACTATCACATGATGTAAGCGATCCCACACCTACTATGTCACGCTGCTGCGTCCCATCTAAAACTAGCGCTCGTCCGTCCGATATTCGCGGATAATCACGCTTTATCACGCTTTTGTAACGTTTTGACTGGGGTCACATCCCTGTCACTGTGACGAGGCCCATGCGCAAAAACCAACTCCCTCCTTCGGGGGAGTCGGAACCACACAGGTTGCTTTATGTTCGGGCGCAAGTGCTTCGAGGCGGCATGCTCTAAAGTATTACAGACGCGGAGATACGCTACTTCAACGGGAAATGCTGTCGCTCATTATGACGGTAGCCTACAATCTGTGTATCAGCCGTAACCCTCTGGTCTGACCCGCCTTCAAGTTTGCGTGATAGGTGGTGGACATGCCGGGTGTGAAGCGGCTACAGGATCCGCTCGTACTGGCGCTCGTACGGCTCTGCTGACCCAACGTCTCGACACCATCGGGGAACTGTCCTGTAACCCGTCGATCGGAGGTGTCGGAAAAGGGACGCTGGTTCGGGAGGTCGACGCGCTGGACGGCGTGATGGGTCGCGTTGCAGGTGCGAAACATAGCATGCTTATTGAAACTTGCTTACGGACGTTGGCTATGCAGACAAAGCCGGCATTCAGTTCCAAATCCTGAACCGGTCAAGAGGAGCTGCAGTATGGGTAAGCATGCATTTCCAGATTGTAGCCTTCTCGCTCTTTTGAGCGAGAGTTCACAGGGTCCGCGTGCACAAATCGACCGGAAGCTATACAAGAAGCACATGCAAGATACTCTCAAGGCATACCCGAACCTTGACATCCGCGGCGGCAGCGTCTTCGACCTGGTCTTTGAACAC
Organism: Punctularia strigosozonata HHB-11173 SS5; assembly: GCF_000264995.1. Classification (NCBI taxonomy): domain Eukaryota; kingdom Fungi; phylum Basidiomycota; class Agaricomycetes; order Corticiales; family Punctulariaceae; genus Punctularia; species Punctularia strigosozonata. Next base: position 1,392,270 of record NW_006767442.1, on the reverse strand, counting down.
GAACCTCCAAGTTCTGTTACACCAGGAAACATCTCTCAACCTTCAGGCAAATGGGGAAAGATCGCTGGTGTCAAGCTAGGTATATTCTGCAGCTCACGTTATACGCCAAGATGTGCTTACGCTCATGCGCAGATTCTGGCGAGATCATCTCCTGCTCGAAGGTCGTCATATGCACCGGCACCTTCCTCTCCGGAGAGATTCACATCGGTTTGTCGTTCGTCGGTTGAATGACCCTGGGATCTCATTCGTACACTTTGGTTGACATTACAGGCATGAAACGTTTCCCGGCTGGACGAATGGGCGAAGATCCTTCTATCGGCCTTTCCGGCTCCCTCGCCCGCGCCGGATTCAAGCTCGGACGATTGCAGACAGGGACGCCTGCCCGTCTTGACAAGCATACAATTGATTTCACCGGCCTGGACCGACAAGATGGGGATGTGAAACCTCTACCCTTCAGCTATCTCCACAAGGAAGTCGACAACGCCGTGCGTCGTCTCATCGCTCTGTAGACTCCTCACGCTAATTCTGATACTTCAGGCGAACCAAGTTGCTTGCTTCCAAACCCGTACAACCCAAGAAACTCACCAGATTGTGCGCGATAATCTGCACTTGAGCTGCCATATACAGGAAACCAAGAAAGGTGCGCCGCGCTTGCTCGCTCCAATCCGAAGATTAATGAACCGACCAGTCTCATGGCAGGCCCGCGATATTGCCCGTCCTTGGAGGCCAAGATACTCCGTTTCGGCCACAAAGAATCGCATGTCATCTGGCTCGAGCCTGAAGGTTACGACTCCGGTGATCGTCACTACGTCTTCGGCCCCGTGTTCGGACCGACTGATTGGTACGCGCAGATCTGATATATCCCAACGGCATCTCGTGCAGTCTGCCAGAGGATGTGCAGAAAGCGATGATACACTCCATCCCGGGATTGCGAAACGCCCGGATAGTCCGACCGGCTTACGGCGTGGAGTACGATTACGTCGATCCTAGAGAACTCGGACGTGAGCCAGTAGTTCGTTATGCTCTCCCATAGTGGTTGATGTTTACCTTCATATCCTAGCTACCTTGGAGACTAAGAAGATCGAGGTTCGTCGGGATAGCTGTGTTATGGTCTCCGCTCATGCTTCCCTGGTCATAGGGGCTCTTTCTCGCCGGTCAGATTAACGGTCAGTGAACTCATGCTTTCGTTTGGGACCTGGTAACGAATTACGGTAAATAGGCACCACTGGCTACGAGGAGGCAGCCGCCCAGGGTGCCGTTGCTGGAATAAACGCTGGTCTCGCGGCTCTGCAGCGGCCTCCCCTGGTTTTGACCCGTGCAGACGGATTCTTGGGCGTCATGATCGACGATCTGATTGTCAAAGGCGCCGAAGAACCTTGTGAGAGCCGCTGTGAGCCCGTCCTTCCCGGCGGACGCTAACGAGTGATCAGATCGCATGTTCACCTCGAGATCGGAATACCGCATGACGATCAGGAGCGACAACGCCGACATGCGGCTCACGGAGAAAGGTGAGGAATTCGCGTCTCCGTCGCGACCACGCACTCCGTCGCCGACCGGACGGTCTCTCATCTTGTTGCTCTGTTCCAGCGCGCAAAGCCGGCGCGGTGTCTGACGCGCGATGGTCGTCTTTCGTCGCGACGCGGGACGCTATCTTTCAAGGCACAAAGCTTCTGAAGCGAGTCAGCTTCAGTCCGCAGGTCAGGCTGCTCGATGTGTCGTTGGTTCATGGCTGACTCTTCGTGTTAACCAGGGGTGGGGGAACTTGGGCTACTCGGTAACTCGGGATGGAGTGACGAGAAGGTACACGGAATCGTACATGTGCAACAGCTCGTCGCTCATACTACTACTATAGCGCGTGGGACATGCTCCGATATCCTAGCGTCACGGCGAAAGACCTAATCGAGCGAGTACCCGAACTCGCGTCCATCGATGCCGACTTGTTAGATCGCTTGACGATCGAAGGTACGCAGTCGATCTTCACGAATAACATCAACCTGACGCCGGCACTAGCGGTGTACTACCCACACCTACAGCGGCAAGAAGCCGATCTCCGCGTCTTCATGGAAGACGAGTCGCTGATACTCGACCCCAACATGGACTATCATGCCATTCAGGGACTCAGCTCGGAGGTGAAGGAACGTCTTTCGAGAGTCAAGCCGACGAGTATAGTCAGTTTTCTCTCTCTAGCCTTGGTTAGTTGACAACCATTGAATATCGGCGACAGGGAGCGGCGAAACGCATGGAGGGCATGACGCCGAGCTCGATCATCTATCTGCTGAAGCACGCCAAAAGGACCTTCAACGCTGACCTGCTGAACAAACCGGATCTGAGGACGCAAGCTGCCGTCACAGCGCCCTAGGTCGAACAGACGAGCGAAACTCGCGTAGTTGCTGTGACAATCTCTTCGACGAATCTCCCTTAGAAGACAAGACGAGGGTTGTGAAAGCACGAGCCAATCTTTCGAGTTTCCGGACCAGCTTGCGCTCTTCTGCGGGATCAATGACACCATCACCACCGTACTTGCTCAGCACGCCTGTGGCACTGCATAAAAGTCATCGAAAGGCTCAGTGTTCCAGTTATTCCGCGCTAGCGAAAAGTGCTCGGTGTGTTCGACCTCGACAGCGATGCAGTTGAATTCTTTGCGCGCGAGCGCGTCCATAGCTGTAGAGGCGTGTCGAGGTCACTGCAATGAAATATATACACGGAATCCCAGGAGAGTGATGAAAGGCAAGAAGCGTAGCGTTATAAACGCTTTCTGCAGACTCCTTTATGCCGTGAGTGCCGATGGTAAATGTAGCGGAGATTGGTATACCCGAAATGACGCGGACGCCTGGCCGTATTCACCCACTTACCGCTTTTGGACCCTCCCGCGTCACCACGTTCTCTCCCGCCAGGCGCTGACCCGCCCTCGCCGCCGACGACAACAACGCCGACGACAACGTTCCCAGTAGCGAACGACGACGGCGTCATCGGAGGCACCGCTTGCCACCGCCCTTCCCGGACTGCACCCGCCACGGACTGCAGTCCGCATCAAAAACCTTGCACTACAGCAATGCCGCACCGTGCCCCGGACATGCGCCTCCTCTCCGCCCTCCTTTCCGCCGAGTCGACGTACCACAAATCTCTACTCGCCTCGCTTTTGGCGTCCTCGTCGGCCGTCACCACTTTCACCGCGTTCGCCTCCGCCTCGGCACCACCGACGTCGTATGTCGCGCTCGCATTCGCGGACGTCGTGTTCTCCCGAGCGGACGATGCTGTGCGGCTATATGCGGACAGCGTGCAGAGCTGGCGAGAGCGCTTGGAAGAGCTGCGAGAGCGCGAGGAGGATCTGGCGGCGGTCGTACGAGACAGAGAGATCCTGTAAGTCTCCGAATACCCCGCGCCCAACCGGCGTGTTTCACGGCCAGGTTAGCTCACGAGTGATTCGTATATGCAGTGTAACCCGCCTCCTCAAAGCGTCCAAGATCAAGAATCCCTCACATCCATCCTCGAATCGTTCTTCCCTCTCTGGCCCTTCTCCTGCGAACCCGCGGGACTCCTCTTCCACCCTGTCCCTCTCTCTGTCTTCCTCCTCTTCGAACACCAAGCTCCTCCAAGCCCAAGTCGAGCTTCAGGCGTGCGAGGCCACTCTCGCGGAGAAGCAAGCTGCGCTTGATGCGCTCAGGCTACAAGTCGTCCGCACCGGCCTGCAAGAACGCTGCAAGGCGCTGATCGAATGTGCCCGTATATGGGGTGAAGCGGGAAAGGAGGGCATGAAGACCCTTGAAGGTCTAGGCAGCACGAGGTCTTACCCAGGAGTCCCAAATGGAGATGGTGAGCGCATACATCCCATCGACTTCCCCCCTCAAATATGTATCGCCATGCATGTATGTTGACCATTCACTCCGTCGTCGCACTTTAGCTATCACATCGCCCTCTCAACCACTTTCAGCGTCCACCTCGACTTCAACCATCACACCGACGACGCTCCACCACGACGGGGTAAATCCCTCCCACGCGTTCTCCGACACGTCGTCGCTCACGCCCTCGCTCTCCATCTCACAGCGGACGTACGCCAGCTCCTCCGCCTCCGCCTCCTCCGTCCCCAACCCCCGACGGTCCTCGACCGAGAGCTACACCCTGCGCATCCCGCCCGCGCACACCATCACGGACGACATACCCTCCGCGCACGCCCTGCCCGAGCTGTCGTTACCCTCAGCCGCAGCTGCGCGCGTCGCGGCGCCCCACCCGCACCGGCTCGAGCGCCCGCTGTCGCACGTGAGCGAGGCGGAGCACGAGAGCGCGAGCTCGGACGAGGACCGGGCGCACGTCGTCGTCGTCGAGAACGAGCGGTTCTTGCCGCCGGGGGCGAAGCGGAAGAAGCTGGGCGCGAACGCGAACGCGAACGGGTCCGCGGTCGTCGCGCCGACGGAGAGGCGCGGGCCGATTCCGACGATCGGCTCGAGCTCGACGATCGGGTCCAGGAGCAAAGGGCGCGAGCGCCGGGCAAGCATCAGCGGGTTCTTCAGCGGGCTGTTTAGGACGAGTCCGAAGAAGAGGCGGTTCGGATCGCCTGGGGTTGAAGAGGAGGAAGGGGACGACGGATCGGTGGCGGGGAAAGGCGCAGGCGAGCGCGGGTGGAATACGCGTACGGACCGGTATTTGCATGCACAGGGGAGGGGGAGAGGCAAAGCGCGCGGGATGAGCAGCGATGATGAAGACAGGCCGCCTTTGAGCGCGTCCGCGACTTTCCCTGCGAGTGGAGTGGTGGCGGGGAGAACCGCGGGACGAACGACGATGAGCGACGTCGGTGGGCCTTCGGCGAGGTTGAAGAAGGGGAAGGGCAAGGGCAAGGGAGAGGGTGAAGGGGGTAAAGGGTGGGATAGCGACGGCGGGGTCGGGTCCGGTATGGCGAGGGCCGGGTCGAAAAAGGCCACGGGGAAGAAGACGGCGTTGACGCCCTCCTCGTCGAATCTGTCCGTGCAGCAGCCGTCGCCGGCGAAGGCGTCTCCGAAGCCGAAAGCGGCGCAAAAAGCGGCGAACGGCAATCATAGGAGGGCGTCTTCGGTGGACGTCGCCAGGACGCCTGTCTCGCCCCCGCCCGCTTTGAGGGGCGATCTCACCCGCCGGGCATCTACCACCGCGGCGCCCAGAGGATCGAGATCCAAGGCCGGTGATAAGGAAGAAACCTTGCAGTCCATCGTCCAGTCCATCTCGTCCGCCAATCGTGCTACTTGGGATACCCGCGCGACCGGCGTTGGGGCTGACGGTGCAAAGGCGAAAGCACCTCCACCGGAGCTCGAGGTGGTGAAGGCGCCACCGCCTCTCAGCGCGTTAGACCTGGACGCGGAGATGCGGAGGATGAAAGAGGAGAGCAAGCCGCGCGCGAAGGCGAAACCGGAGAAATCTTCCGATGACGCCGACGGCTGGGCGTCGCCGGTGAAGCCTCGCAAAGACAGCAGGGCGTCGGCTTCGACCCCGCACACCCCGCCGAAGCAGGGCGATGTGAACAAGGACCGCGAGCCGATCCATAATCCCATCCCGGGCCTGGTACCGCTCAAGAGCGCTTTGCGTACTAGCCGCAGCCCGTCGCCTATGGCAGGAAGTGGGTCCGGCGGGAGTATCATCGCATCCGGGTCGGGAAGCAGCGTGCGGCGGTCGCTTGACGCACCCATCTCTGGGTGGGGGACCCAGAGGTCGGCGGTGAGCGCTAGTCCGGAGGGCAAGGCTGCGACCGCGTTGTCGCGCGAGTACACGCCGGTGAAGAGCGGGGACAAGATTGCGGCTCCGGGTCCGCTTGCTATCACCATTCCTCTCCCTGATCCGGCGGAACACAGGTCCGTTGACAAAGAGGCAGATTCTGCGGACGACGATGAAGAAGATACCGCCTCGCTTTCGTCGTATGCTACGGCGACGGGGATCGAAGGGCTGGAAGTCGAGAACGAGGGTCTTCCGCCGCCGTCTCCGGCCTCGGACGTATCCGAGTCGACTGCGTCTACCCCAAGGATGCCTTCACCGCCTCTATTGACGGACACCTATCGCCCGATTCCCTCTCCTCCCGCGCCGGAACCTCCTATCAAGATGGAGGACAGTGCCTCCGGGTCCGGATCGAATGCGTCGACGGCGGGTGGCTCTGCGGAAGGGCCCGTGCGGCGGAAGAGCGTACGGATGAACCTGTCGCCGACGTTCAGTCGGACGCCGCCGCCGTTGGACGACGATAAGGCACCGTACCCGTGGGACGAGACCAAGACGAAGGAGAGAGCGCGCAAGAACTCGCTCGAGCGTCGTCCTTCGCTCGAACGTCGGAACTCGACGGAAAAGAAGCACACCAGCGCACAGGCCGTCGAGAACGGGCCGAGCGGAGGCGGGTGGAGTTCGCGCATCAGGTTGCATCATCATCGGGAGGACGGGGAAGTGAGGGATATGTGGGAGGACTCGAGCGAGGAGGACGAGGCCTACGGGCGGGCGAAGAGGCTGCTGACCCGGGCCGCTCGCAAGGCGGAGGGGAAATCTAAGGCAAAGGCGTGAACGTCGATGCTGTTCGGCGTGACTATTGTCTGCGCAACATGCCCTGTATTTGATTCGATTCCATGATCTTCGTTCATTCTTTCATCTTGCGTTGGCGGCGTTGTCTTACATTACGGATCTCTCTCATAGTGTCGGACTCCTATCTACAAACTACTGTACTGTAGCTCGTAGCTCCAGATATAATGATCACTTGAAGATCGCCATCCGTAGTTCCCTCTACCTCTGCTGTCGCCGTCCGACTCTCGGCAGTCCTGATCTCGTGACTGCCAATAATGCACAATCTGGTGGCGCGCGCCACCGGTTTCAGCCCCACTACGCTTTTGCTGTTTGCGAACGGCAGGCTGTCGGTCGCGTCTCTCTTGCGTTTCTGAACCAGACCACGTCTATCTGCTCGTGTTACCACCCTCTTTGTATTCTCCGCCATGTCCGACACCGAAGCACCCCCCAGCCAGAGTCAGCCCGAGGTGAAGTCTGAGGACCCCAACGCTCCCATCAACGTCAAGGTGCGTAGCGCGGTCCATGGTCGACGTTGGGGACCATAGTCACCGGCGCAGGCGCTGATGATGAAACACTCTACAGGTCGTCACGTCGACCGGCGAGGAAGTCTTCTTCAAGATCAAACGTAACACGAAGCTGAGCAAGCTCCAGGGCGCGTACGCGAACAAAGTGGGCAAGGACGTCGGCAGCATTCGGTTTGTCAAACGCCCTCTGCGTGCTTTATATGCGCGGAAACGAGAGCTCATGCGGTCCTTTCGTGTAGATTTCTGTACGATGGTAACCGGATAAACGAAGACGACACGCCGGCGACCTTGGATATGGAGGATAACGGTACTTGACCTGTTCGCGATGTTTCACCCGCTTCGACTTTGCTGACGAACCGCCCTTAGACACGATCGATGTCATGGTGGAACGTAAGCATGCGATAACACCCTCCCTGTCGTGCTTCAGGACTAACGATCACTTGCAGAGGTTGGCGGATCGGCGTAGCGACGCTCTCGCAGCCGAAAATTTCCATCTCGTCGATTTCGCATCTCTCATCCTTTCCCAATGTCATTTATTCCGCCGCCGCGCATCGTACTTAACTAATGCAATGTATTGTGTCTTCCCGAGTTCCAGCGAAACCGACATGCCCATATAACAGCAGTACATTTAGGGGGGGTTCCAACAGAGCGTTATGTGCTAGTACATGGTTGGTCGTGATGTGTTGCGTTGTACAATGGGGAAACTATGTGTGCACATCCGTGTCGTCTTTGGATCCGCGCACTCGAAGATGTTCGATAGTAGAAATCAGATGACGCTGGGTAGCATCCATGGATCGGTGAGCTCCTTGGTCCCGTCCAGCGGCCTGGCCCATTTATTCGGGCATGCCAGGAAATACGCTGAAAGCATCATCGCCCATCAGATCACGGCCGCCTGATTGATGATCGAGACTCACCATCCATAGCGTTGACGAATCGATCCTGATACTCCTGCGGGGGTATGACAGTCACTTCTTTCTCCTTGTCCTTCTCCTTGCCTCCGCCCGTCGCCAGTCCAGCCCCGACAGCGAGACCGTGCTTGGCCTTGTATTCCAGCGTCTTTGCGAAGGTGTAGCTGCCGATCGTATCGACGAGCCCGCAAGCGATCTGCTTCCTCTCCGCATCGATACCTAGCAGGAGACTTGACGGATGATGTTCAGATGACACAGTGCATACGGACCGGGGATCGGCACATACGAGTAGTCCATGATATTGCTCTCTGCGAGGAACGCGCAGTCACTCTTGATCGCCTCGCGAAGGATGACTTTGCAATGAGGGTGAACTAATGTCAGAGCCCGTTGCTGGCCTGAACGGAAGTCACTCATGTGGCGAGGCCTCGAGCCATTCAGGGACGCACCTTCAATCCACTCGCCATCGAAGAGCGTCTTGTTGCCTTCGCTCCGAGCTTTCACTCTGCGCCCCTGCATGCCCTTCAGATCAAAGGTCTTGACAATCTTCTGGTCGTAGAATAGGTTCTCCATCACTAGCAGGTCAGCCTTCGCTTGCGTAGCCCCTGTCTCCAGGTTGCGGATCTCGACAGTGTAAAAGCCCAGCAACTTGGCGAGCACGGTGGCCTTGCTCGCCGTCTTCTCCATGTAGCGGAAGTAAGAGGGCCCTAGGTCTATCAGCACTTGCCTAGACTCAAAGTCAGCAAATCGACGTCGGGGGATCACACCAAGAGATGACTTACAAGTCGGCCACGTTCCACGCGTTGACGAGCGTCTTGATGATGAACCGGTCGTCCGCCGTCTTCCAAAAATTGCTCTTCGACTTGCCGCCCTCAGCCGACCAGTTCGCGCTGCGCTCCATACTCTTCAAGAACACGTCCTCGACCCCACATCGGCGTCTGAGCGCGTCGAACTGCTTGGCGTAGTACACCGTGCAGCTGAACTTGAGCCGCTTGCCGATCGTCCAGTCGTACTTGATGTGCGGCCGGTCGTCGATCGCCTGGAACGCAAAGTCGGCGGAGAGCAGGCCGTGGTGGTTACGCGGCGGCGGGGCCTCGGGACGGAGCGCGTCCCGCGCGCTCGCGACGAGCTTCATGGCTTGCGCGATGCCGTTCGTGATCGTCGCCGCGTACGAGGGCGTCGTCGTAGCGGCGGTCTCGTCGGGCTTGGGCTGACGCGGATCGTCATCTTTGGGCGGCAGCGGCGGAGGGCCAACAGTCGCTTGGCTGTCGCGCTCGTCGTCCGTCGACGACCGCGAGTGGGTGGTCGAAGACGCCAGAACAGACGGCGAACCGTGGCGGCGTATGTTCGTCGAGAAGAACCCAGAGGTGCTCGGCACGCCCGTAGAGAACAAGCTGGTGCTCTTCGCGGTGCCATCAGGCAGCGCCTCGAGCTCGTGCAGCAGCTTCCCCGCCGTCTCCCCCGGTTCATCGCGCTCCGCACTTCGCACCACCCTCCCATCTGCCGCCTGGAAGCTGACCTCCACCGCCGGCTTCGCGTACGCCGACGGCGGCGGGGTATGCGCGCCGGCACTGGCCACGCGAGACCGGAGGACGCTGAGGTTATGGAGGGCCGAGCCCATCTGGCTCTCCGACGTCTTCTTGCGCAGCTGTAGCGTCAGGAGCGAGGACGGGTCGCGCGGGTGCTGCTTGCGGCTGATGACGGCCGAGCATGCCTCGGACTCGTGCCAGATCACGCCGTCCTCGTCCGGGTCAGGCTGCGGCTCGGACGGTCTAAGGAACTTGAGCGGGCCCGCGGTAGGGAAGTACGACCGGCGGGTGACGGTCGGGGTCGCGGGAGTCGCTGGTACTGACGACGCTCCGACGCTGTTCCGGGTGATGGAAAAATTGGCGAGTTCGCGGAGGTAATCCTGAGAACTGACGATTACCGGTACGACATCAGCACCAGATCCCGCGAAACACGACGTGTGCGAAACTGACCTGAGGGTGAACGCGATGATGCTGCCCCAATCGTCTTCTCGGACTATGACGCTCCCGCCGGGAACCGCGTGATACGACTTGCCCCACCACGCAGGTTCTTCCAAGATCGGCGGCGGTGTGGACGCGCCCTGGCCCTGGATATGCTTGCCCTTCCACACCGCAAGCCGTTTCGCAGCCCCGCGCGCCGCCGCTTCGAACGCGCGCCGGACATCGTTCAGCGCCCCGTTCGGCGTCTCCGCGAGCTGCCGATACAGCTCCTGCTCGGTCCGCTGGAAGGTGCGACGGAGGTTGCCGAGCATGGCTAGCGAGATGCTCGGTAACGGTTTGTTCGGGTTGGGCGGCGGGGGTTTCGACGGGCTGGCGGATCTGGATCTGGATCGTTCTGAGGCAAGCGGGGAGGGCGCGCTCGGGGGTGGAGAGTCGGGGAGGCGGATGGTGGACGGTTTTGGGGTCGGCGTGTCGTCCGTCTCTGTCTCCGTGTCGTCGACGGCGGCAGCCGAAGGCAGGCGCGGCAGCGTCTTCATCATCGCAGCCTTGTCCGTATTGATCTGATCCTCCTACAGCGAAGATGCGACAGACAATAACGTTGAGAGAGGGTCGCTTGCCATGCTGACGTAGAAAAGGCTGACCAGTATATCCATCTGCTCCGCCATCCCCTTCCACCAGGCTCCGATTTCCTGCCTTAACACGCCCCTCGCCTCGTCGCCGACCTTGTCCCGTTCCCGCTCCCTCTCCTCCGCGGCCCTCCCGTCCGCTTCAGGCTTCTCTCCCGCGCCGCGCACGATCTGCAGCCGCGGCACGCGTATCTCGAACACGTCGTCGATCGTCGACAGCGAAAAAGTCACCGTGCGGCCCTTACAGGCGAAATGGCGGATGATGTCGAGTCGAGACGGGGGCAGGTCCACGTTTTCGGCGTTGGCCAAAGTCGAAGTCGAAGCCGAAGCCGAAGGTGAAGTCGCGGTGGACGCCGGCGTCGTATGCTCGCACAAAGGCGGGTGGAGCGCGCATATCGCCGGCGAATAGACCAGCAGCTCGAGGAACTTTCCGAACGCCATCAGACTGCCCCGCGTAAGTCCGTCGTCAGCTCAGCGCCCGCGAACTCGGACTCTTTCGGAAACACCTACTGCGTCCCGTCGCTCATCCTCGTCCGCTCCGTCCTCTTCCCGCACACCTTACACGCCTCGTACATCCACACGGCCTCCTCGTCCTTGTCCCTGTCCTTGTCCTTGTCCTTCTCCCCGTCCCCGTCCCTGTCCGCCTCCTCGTCGTCCTTCTCGATCTGCGCGTGTATGCGCACCCCGGCGTGTATCCACCTCATCTCGTGCCCGCCCTTCGGCACCTCGCACTCGGGCCGCTCGCACCGCTCCTCCGCCCTCGCGCACCACTCGCCGATCGCCTCCCCGAGCGACATCGTCCCCATCCCCATCCCCATCCCCATCCCTTTCTCCTTCTCCTTCTCCCCTCCCTCCGCGGCGGCGGCGCGTCTATCGTAGTAATAATACGACACCCACGTCCGGCGCTCGCTGCACTGCGCCCACGCCGCCGCCGCCGCCGCCGCCTCGTCCCTATTCGCCGACTTGCCCGATCCCGTCGATATCGTCGACGCCGACAGATTCGACGACGATCCCACCGCGGACGACGGAACCGGTAACGCAGAGGACGACGACGAAGAAGAGGACGAGGTCGTCGCGTTCGACAGCTCCGAGCCGCTCGCGGACGGCTTCGCCGCGGCCGCGCCGGGTACGTGCGCCGAATAGAGCGCGCAGAACGCCTGGTGCCTGACGAACCCCTGCGTGCCGGCCATGCCCTTCCCCCGGTCCTCGCGCCGCCAGCCGAGCAGCGAGTGGAGCGCGACCTTCTCGTCGCCGCGCAGCCGCTTCGTGCCCGAGGAGATGGTGGCGTCCTTCTCCGCCGCCGCCTCCTCTTTGGCGGCGAGGGAGACGAGGGGGAGCGGCGGGGGGAAGCGGACGCCCGGGGAGGTGGAGAGGAGGTCGGAGGTGGCGAGGACGGCGCGGAGCGCGGTGGAGAACGGGCGGTCGTCTGAGGAGGAGGAGGAGGAGGAGGAGGAGGAGGGATTGGTGGTGTTGTCGGGGCTGGGAGTGGGAGGTTTGGGCTTGAGAGGGCCGCTGACGAAGGGCGCGCGGGCGGCGTCGAGAAAGGAAAAGGTGCGCGTGCGGGGAGGGGCGGAGGAGAGGTGTTGTTGGTGCGTCGGTGAGAGCGGGGAAGAGGGAGAGGCGGGGGAGGCAGGGGGTAGCGCGATGTCCGGCGAGGTACCCGCCCGCGGGAGGTCCAAGGAACCCGAGCTGCGCTTGAGCATGGGCACGGCGCGCAGGCGGAGGTCCTCCGTCTTCCTGTTGATGTTGTTCAGGAAGCCCCAGAGCCCGCCCGGGTTTCGGGAGGAACCCCCCGGTTTGGCGCCGCGTTTGCTGTCGCTGGACGAGCGCGAGATCTGGGAGGCGCCGACGGCCGGGGTGAGGGGGCGGGGAGGAGGGAGGGGAGGAGGAGGCGAGGGCGCTTTGGGCGGGAAGCGGAGGGGAACGTGCGAGTCGCGGAGGAAGTGCTGTTCGAGGAGGAGGGCGAGGCGGGTGTAGGTGGCGAGGTGGAGGACGGAGAGGAGGGCGTCGTGTTGCGCGCGCGACTTGGCGCCTTTGAAGGTGAAGGTGCCGCCGACGATGCGCGGACAGGAGTCGGAATCGAGCGGCATCTCGACTGTGTATTCGTGGATCTGTATGAGCACAGCTGAGGCGCGTGTTATGCAAGGGCACGAGCGTACCGTCCCATTCGCGCAAGCCGTATAGCACCGCTCCGCCCGTGGTGGCGTCAATGGACCTGTCGAACGAGACCGGTAGGGAGAAGGCGCCCGATGTGAACTTGCAAGCGACGGTGGAGGATATGAACTGGAAATCGTCGTCCTCGCCGCGTATCGCGACGCTCTGGCCTGCGTACGGCGCCACGGTGAGCAGCAAATGTTTCGGCGTCGGTGTCGGTGTCGGCACGACCGGCCTCGAGACCAGTTCGTCGAGCTGCTCGAGCGCCAGCCTCGTCCGGTCCTCCTCCGCCTGCGACTCCGACAGCTTGGCGTCCCGTTCGTCCAGCGCGCCGTCTCCGGCAGCGACCCTCTTCTCGTCCGCCGCCCCCGAGACTCCCTCCCCGTCCTCCTTCTCGACCTGCACGAACTCGTCCCTCTCCCTTCTCAGCCGCTCCTTGCGCAGATTCCGCGCGCGCCGCACGCCGGCTAGCCAGCCACCGGACACGATGCGCGCGTTGAGCTCGTTCAGCGTGGCCTCGAGCGCGTCCACCCAGAGCAGCATCGTCGCATCTCCCTCCTCCTCCTCCTCCTCCTCCTCCTCCCCCACGCCGCCGTCGCTCCATAAGACCTGGTCGTGCTCGCGAAGGGCGTGCGTGATAAACTTTCTCAGATGTGCGGTCGCCTCGACCGTGAGCGTCGCGGTGGTGCGCTGGACCTTGCTCGGCGGGGCCGGGATGGCGGGGAGCGGCTTGCGCTCCAGGTCTGTTGCTGCGCTCATGGTTCAGGGCTCGTCGGGCTGGTCGTCGTCGTCGTCGTCGTTGGTGATGGTATTGCGGAGCATGTGCTGCCTGCAGGCGGGATCTGCCCAAGAAGGCGGTGTCGGGCTAACGTGCATGCAACCCCTGCGTTGCTCGATGACGCGGATCTCGCTGCGGGCGCTAAACTTTTGGGCGTTTATGTACGTATTTCGCAGGGTAAGCGCTCGCCACAGCGCAATCTTTTCCACCTATCACCATTTGCGCAAGCAGCTATTTGTCGATGATCTTGACGTTGAGTGCGTGGGCTGGGAACGCGAAATTCAAATTGCAGCCTTATCCGGGCTGAACCAGTGTCCGGAAATCGGGCTCCGAGCCCGGGGATGCCTCGACCAGCTGACCAGCTGACCTGGGAACGACCTGGGGACGGGACGCGTCCCTTCCTCTGTACCTGCTACAGATGTGCTTTCTATCACATAGACCAATCACCAACGATCTCGTTGGATCTCTCGACGCGGGTCGCTCGGACCAGTGCGCTTTGCCACTTTGTCGCAGAGATCGTTCGCAACCCATTGAGTACAGAGCCCCAATTGATTCAAAGGTCGATCTTACCTCCTTGGATAATCCCGGCCCGGGCACTTCCACCTACCCAATCACAGAAGCAGCGGGAGGTGATATCTCCCATGAGAATTGGCTAATATGACACGGGCTCTCGGGCTTCGACTTCTTTGCGGGGCCCCAGCAGCCTCGTATCCGAAGGTGTATAAGTGCCGCGGGGCAATCCAACCCGAACCTGACGGCCTCCGCGACGTTCTCTGCAGCCATGGCGGACCCATCGCCCGCGCATATCGTTTCCGACGACATCCTGAAATCCGACATCGAGCAGACGGAGCGGTTCTCCCCCGTCACCCCGATCCCGGACGAGAAGCTGCTCGGCACCTCCTGGTTATCCCGCGCTCGCAATTGGAACACGGAACGCCTGGACGACTTCTACGCGGAGGCGTTGAGCAAGTACGGCGAAGACGGGGCAATCGATCCCGCGGAAGAGCGCAAGCTGGTCCGGAAGATCGACTGGCTCGTCCTCCCCTGGTACGACGCGTCCCCGTCGACCGAACACACGTATATGCACGTGTGGCCTGACTCGCTGCAACAGCCTCTCGGTCTGCTACGTCTTTTACTACGTCGACAAGACCACTCTATCCTACGCGGCCATATTCGGCATCAAGGACGATCTCCACCTGAAAAGCACGGAATACAGGTAAGAAAGCCATCCTCCATCTCGATCGGCTATTCCGTATCCTCGTCGCGGTATCGAAAGCCCAACGCGACGCGCAGCTGGCTCTCGTCCATCTTCTACTTTGGCTGGCTGGTGTGGGCCATACCGTCCAACCTGCTCATGCTCAAGTCTCCGAGCGGAAAGTACCTCGCGCTCAACATCTTCATGTGGGGCTTCCTCCTGATGTACGTCCCCTCCGGTCCCATCCTATTCGCAGGGAACGGGTTTCGCTGACCGAGCGTGATCATAGGTGCCAGGCCGCAAGTCGCTCGTTCGTGCAGCTCGCCGTCCTCCGCGTGCTCTCCGGCGCTTTCGAAGCCATCGCCGATCCCGCGGTCAGCCTCCCATCCCATCGCTCTCATCGGCGCTCATTCTAACGAACCGTGTGCGCCGCAGTTCATGCTCCTCACCACCTCCTTCTACACCCGCCGCGAGCAGCCGCTCCGCATCGCGACCTGGTACACCGCGAACGGGCTCGGCGTCGCCGGCGGCGGGCTGATCGGCTACGGCATCGGCCACATCCGCGGCGGCACGCTCGCGAGCTGGCGGTACGAGTTCCTCCTCGTCGGCGCCGCGTGCACGCTCTGGGGCGTCCTCCTCTGGTTCGTCCTCCCGGACTCGCCGCCGACGGCGCGCCGGCTCACGCGCGAGCAGCGGCTCATGGCCGTCGCGCGCCTGCGGAAGAACCAGACGGGGGTGGACACGAAGGAGTTCAAGGCGGAGCAGGTGAGGGAGGCGTTCTTACGGGATCCGAAGACGGTGAGCCCCGCTTTTTTGCTCTCGGTTCTTTTCTCGGAGGGATTGGAGTTTTTGAATGGCGCCCGGACAGTGGTTGTTCATGTTTTTGGGATTTGTGGTGCGTGCATCCTCCTTGGTGTTACGCCGCCCTTGTTCGTGCTGATGATGGGTCGGCCATAAGTCAAACGTGCCGAACGGAGGTGAGGAGACTCTCTCCCTATCGTAGCATCATGCCAACACCGTTCGCTGATTCTAGGAATATCTAACGTGCGTACATTCTGTTTCCTGCCTGTCCAACCAAGTGTAACGTGATGCTCGCGCCTACAGTTCAGCACACTGTCAGTAGTCGCGCTCGTTTCGGGCCTTCCGCGGTGCTGATGCATTTGTAGTATCATCAAAGGCCTTGGATTCTCCGAGTTGCAGACAACCCTCCTCGGCATCCCGCAAGGTGTGCTCGTCATGCTCTGGATCGGTTCCGGTGAGTCGCTCGCTCGTTCCCTCATTCCCGCGAACAACTCACAATTGGCGTCGACTCCCCATATAGCCGCTCTGGTCAACCACAAGCTCCCGCGCAACAGCCGGACGTTCGTCTGCATGGCCTACATGCTCCCCACCATCGCCGGCTCCCTCGGATTCCTGCTCTTACCCCAGACCGCGTCCGCCGCGCGGCTCGTGTGCTACTACCTCACGGGATCCTACCAGGCCACCTTCGTCCTCGGCTTGAGCCTGATCACATCCAACACGGGAGGGCAGACCAAAAAGGTGCGCATTCGCCATTTCCAGCTCGGAATGCGCACGGAGGCCTGACCGACTCGGACCGCCCGCGCACAGCAAATCACGAGCGCCTCCATCTGGTTCGGAGCTTGCATCGGCAACATCAGCGGTTAGTGCCACACTACTAAGGCGGGACGACCTAGGCCTAGGTCAACACACACGCCCCGATCCTTGATCCTAACATCTCTTTCCTCCAGGCCCGTTCTTCTATCGCACGCAAGACGCACCGGAGGTACACGGGCTTCGCCATCCCCTTTCAACAAAAAATCCGCACTGACCGCGCGTCTTTTCTTCTCTTAATAATCACACAGTACCGCCTCGGCATCGGCTCCATCCTGGTCTGCAACTGCCTCACGATCGTCGTCTACGCCATCCTCCGCGTCATCCTCTCGCGCGAGAACAGGAGGCGCGACCTCCTCGCGGCGGAGGAAGGGAAGGAGGGGTCCGGGGCCGCCTCCGAGGTCCTCCCGCACATCAACGACACGGCCTTCTCGGATTTGACGGACATCCAGAACGTAAAGTAAGTGGCGTGTATATTTGGACGCCCTCATGATGCCTTACGCAGTGCTGATGTGATTGCCTTCATCTCAGCTTCCGCTACGTCTATTAGATGTCTCACGTACGATACTTGATTCTGTATTTTACTGTAGTACTTATTTCTACCAGGGCTTGGCTTTGCTTCCAAACTAGGAATGTGACACGAGATTACGCACCCCCCCCCTTTAACGCGCGCGGGAACTTTACCTCCCTCGCGGCCTTTTCAGCATGTCTAGACGCCATGCGCACGTCCGGTTCTGAGCGATAAGCATACGAGGCCCTTCTTGAAGGAGGAGAAGAGTACTCTTCGAAGAAATCCGAGTTTTCGGGTAGCACATTTTCTTTGTAGGACTTATTGTCGCGAACGTAGTCTCTCTGCGTCGCGAACGTAGCGATGAGGCGGTTACTTCGTCTACGCGGATCTGATGGCTCGAGTTTTGGTGGTGAGAGCTAAGTGGACAGAGGGATTGTCACTATTTATAGTTCGGCGCTTATCTCATTTCATATGCATGATGAGGTAAGCGCTTGACAATGTCTTTTGCACCTGCCACCACCATCTCAATATCGTGTCGTCGTGGATTGGGGCCAGACCATGCCGATTAGCCTGTGAGTTTGACGCTCGAAAGCAAGAATCCTTGTTAAATGCGGCCTCGGGCTCCGGCCATCGTCATGCATTGGCCACCTGACCAAACAGCCCTATATGCGCGCTCTTCGCGTGTTTTTCCGCAACTTCCTTTCCCGAGCATGGACTGGGTTTATGGGGATAGCTTCATGCTGGATATGCGGCAACCAGCACCTCGGCTCGCGCATATATTCGTGGAACGCACGTACTTATGTGCTCATCCTCTCTCTCGACTTATCACGCGCACGGATACAAACTTGCCGTTGGCAGCATTGGCTATCCTGAGACTCAAACCTTTCCCCCTTCCAACTGCGCTCATTGAATTCGTGCCGAATGCATCCGCCCATCCAATCACGGCTACCATCGGCACACGCGGCATCGAGGAGAGGCGCCTCTCAATAGATCTGTTTCTGACAACCGCACTTCTCGCTATCGACTTCGGCTCCTTTGCAATCTCACGTACATATACCATGGGTCATCTGGGCGGCGACCTCGATACGCCTCTGCATCCATGGACTTACTTGCTCATAGCAGATCCGAGAGCGTCGCCAAATCTGAGGTTGTCGAGATCGAACACACAGAACAATCATCGCTAGCGTCCACAGTCTCCGATCAGAAGCTGCTAGGTGCATCCTGGCTGTCGCGCTCCCGCAACTGGAATACCGAGCCTTTGGACGACTTCTATGCAGAGGCGTTGAGTAAGTACGGCACAGATGGGGCCATTGACCCAGCAGAAGAACGCAAACTGGTCCGGAAGATCGATTGGCTCGTGCTTCCATGGTACCGTTCCTCGTCTTACCTCTTTGATGCTACTTAGCCAGTCGACGTATCAAAGCCTTTCCGTGTGCTATGTGTTTTACTACGTCGACAAGACTACTCTCTCGTACGCGGCCATATTCGGAATCAAAGACGACTTGAAGTTGGAGAAAACGGAGTACAAGTACCCAGTCCTCTCCAGATATTTTGGTACCCACCCTGACGCTGATACGATATGATAGCTGGCTTTCGTCCCTCTTCTATTTTGGCTGGCTGGTGTGCGCGATACCCTCGAACCTTCTCATGCTCAAATCGCCCAGTGCCAAGTACCTTTCCCTCAACATCTTCATGTGGGGCTTTCTCCTAATGTACGTCTTCGTCGTCTTCGGTGCTGAAGAACCGCCTCTCGAACTTATGCCGTAGGTGTCAGGCAGCAAGCCAATCGTTCCTGCAGCTCGCCGTCCTCCGCGTGCTCTCCGGCGCTTTCGAAGCCATCGCCGATCCCGCGGTCAGTGATCATCGTCGCCATGCTGACTCCATTCATCGCTCATCCAATGACGTGCAGTTCATGCTCCTCACCACAGCATTCTACACTCGCCCGGAGCAGCCGCTCCGAATCGCGACCTGGTACACCGCAAACGGTCTAGGCGTCGCAGGCGGTGGCCTCATCGGGTACTTCATTGGCCACATACGTGGCGGAGCGCTCGCCAGCTGGCGATACGAGTTCCTCATCGTCGGTGCCGCCTGCACTCTCTGGGCGGTCATGCTTTGGTTCGTGCTCCCGGATTCGCCGCCGACGGCGAGGCTGCTCACGCGCGAACAACGGTTGATGGCGGTGGCGAGGCTACGGAAGAATCAAACGGGAGTGGACACGAAAGAGTTCAAGGTGGAGCAGGTGAAGGAGGCGTTCTTGAGGGATCCGAAGACGGTGCAATCTCTTCTCTGTGTTCAAACCCGCTGTATTGACGACAATACAGTGGTTGTTCATGTTTCTTGGCTTCGTCGTGAGCGTTCATTACCCACCATGGCATCTTCCGGACTGAGCCACATGTATCGTAGTCGAATATCCCGAACGGAGGTGCGCTAGTCAATACACTGTTCACATTCCGGCATTCGCACTCATGGCACAGCAATAGGTATTTCTAACGTGCGTGGCATCTTCTGGTCCTTCTTGCTCAACATGATATACCCTTTATCTGCACGTAGTTCAGCACGATGTCAGTCACAGCGTTTCCTAGGACGCATTCGACACTGACCTATTGGCCCCACTCAGCATCATTGAAGGTCTAGGATTCTCCGAGCTGCAGACAACGCTCCTGGGCATACCACAAGGCGTCCTCATCATGCTTTGGATTACATCAGGCAAGACACTTCCTGCGTACAGTATCATCTGTATTCTCGTGGTTCTGACCTCGCACCTCGTAGCTGCCTTAATCAACCGCAAGCTCCCTCGTAACAGTCGGACATTCGTCTGCATGGCATATATGCTTCCCACCATCGCAGGTTCTTTGGGGTTCCTGCTCCTGCCCCAAGGCGCATCCGCTGGACGACTCGTGTGTTACTACCTCACGGGGTCGTATCAGGCTGCATATGTGATGGGTCTGAGCCTTGTCACGTCGAACACAGGTGGTCAGACGAAGAAGGTGTGTTGCTTCCAATGTTGATGTATACATCAGTATATTCAATGAAGAGGTTTAGCAAATCACGAGCGCCGTCATATGGTTCGGAGCGTGCATCGGCAATATCTGCGGTTGGTTCCGTGTTGCATGTTTCGATTGATGCCCAGTGACCAAGTCTCGCCCAAGGACCGTTCTTCTATCGTACACAGGACGCACCACAGGTTGGTATCATACAGTAGCCGAAGATACAGGAAGCATCCCTGACTCACTTGCGATATTGCCAGTACCGGCTCGGGATTGGATCGATACTGGTCTCCAACTGCCTGACGATCGTCGTCTACGTCATCCTTCGCGTCTTCCTCGCGCAGGAGAACAGGAAGCGCGACCGCCTCGCTGCCTCAACCCATACCGCGCTCGCGACACAAGACGAGAAGGGCTCAAGGAACGATGCCCTCCCACACATCAACGACACGGCGTTCTCGGACCTGACCGACAGGCAGAACGTAAAGTGAGTGGAACAACAAATGCCCGCCCGCGCGACGTGGTGCTGACGGCGGTTCATTATAGCTTCCGCTACGTCTATTAGTTGGTCCGATAAAACAATGTTGTAAATTACTGTGGTATGAAGGGCATCGCAATCCCACCTGCTTCCACCTCTTCGCGGCCGTATCGTAGCCGTCCAGGACGGATCACCAAACCAAATCATCAGTTCACCCCCGTGTTGCCAGCCCGGTACACAAAGCGGGCCGCGCCCCAACCAGAAAGGAACGTTGCACTATCTGCAGCAAGTTCTTTCCCCACGGGGATTCACCGAAGGTAATGTGTTGTCACGGTAAGAACGCGAGCGTTGCTCCGTCCTATCCAGGGTGATTGGAGTCGAACATCCTCCATGAAAACGCGGAAGTCAGCTTCTTGCCGCCGACAACATCAGTGGTAAAGAACTAGCCCGCACCTTCAGTTGCCAAGCGATCTAGCAAGTCGCAGGTGTTGTACGAGGCTTCGGGTCGTCGCTCAAGCAGGTTTTGCGCTGGGGCAGTGGGATACCGGAACACGTCCTAGATGCTGGGAGTGAACACGAGCGACAAGTCGTTGAGCACGCACACATCCCTGAATCTTCTCGCTACCCCGACGCAAGTGACCGGGTAGCCTAGTTTTCCCCGACCCTGGGATATGCCAGCCGTCAGCGGTGAACGATGATAAGAGTTCGGCAATATTACCTACGGAACGAAGTATGCGTGTTACAGGAGATTTGTGCGCTCAGGAATAATTTCCCGCGTTGCATGAAAGGGCAGCCGCCCCGCGTCAGACATCATGCCGGTCGGGATACGTACCGTCTCCTTTTGTCGGTATCCTGGGCGATGAGGAAGGCCAACTTCGTAGCTCCCGGTTGCAACGACATTGGCCCTCCAACGTCAGACCCCCCCCCCCCCCGGTCCCAGTGCGCCTGCTAATGGACTCTCTGCCAACACATCACTGCTATAGGAATAGAACACTGGAAGGTCAACTGCTCACAGGCACAGGCGCATATTGTGGGGATATTATTCAGGTTAGTCGCAAAGCAGCATTGATGTATGCGACTCGTCTGATACTCAGACAATTGTATACGTTCGACGAGCCTCGTCGGACGGATGGCATGACCATGGTGGCTCCATGATCACTAAAAGTAATCCTGACAGTATTCGTGAGAATGACATCGGTTTGACACAAACGGACGTGGACGTTTGTAGTATAAAAGTTCCAGAGTGTTAAAATTTGGATGAAATACAACGAGAGCATTCGCGGACGAAAGCCAACATCCAATACCTTCGCAAGCTCAGTTCCGATATCATTCGCCCTTCATGATCGATTCTATCCTCGCCGCCTGAATGCGCTTTCTCAAGTCCCTCCATCCAGGGAACCCGAACACGAGGGTGTACAGCACGTATTGCGCGCCAACGACGAAGCCCGTCCGGTGTCGCCTGCACAGGCTAAGCGTGTACAGGCTCTCGAGTGCGTGCACAGTGACCATGAAGATCCAGAAGCCCCTCACCACCGAGTCGCCACCGACGAGTTGGCGCAGCCGGAATCCGGGCTCCCACACGGGCCCGGCACCGGCGGGGGCGAACATGGTATAGTAGAGGAGGAGGATGGGTGGTGCGGTGTATACCCAATCGCGCGGGGGTTCGAAGGTGCTAATTTGCGGGTTGCGGGTCTGTGCGGAGCGTGAGTCCCGATGTCATGGAGGGAGTCTGAACGCGTACCATGCCCAGTGCCTGCTCCGCATCGACTTTCATGGCGAGTAACCTAGGTTTGACCTCTTCATACCCTGCCAAGGGCGGGTCAAACGGTACTCGAATATCCAATTTCGAGTCTCCGCCTTCTTTCGTCTTGCACGACAAGGTCATGCCCTATACCAAGATGATACCACTGTTACCACACAAGCTATCAATCGTACGAGGTAACGCACTCACCTTGGTGTCAATGGATGTCATCTGCGCATGTGTGATAGTCTGCTTCGACTTTGCCCAGTGCTTCGCGTAGGAGACTAGGGTATCCGGATGATTGGACATGTACATGCACAGGAAGCCGGATTTTGCTGCGACAGGATCGGCCATGACTGATGAGCACGAGAGGGCGAGTTGAGATGATTTCACGATATAACGCAGATATTATACGACTCTAAGCTCGACGTGCCACGCACGAGCGCGCACACGATGGTGGGACCGCGAGAGCGCGGACGGCCGCGGCGCATCTGTGCCGGTCACGTTACCGAACGCATATTTCGCACGCTCGTCGTCGTCGTCCACGACGAGCACGACTCTCTCAGCACCATCGAACTCTTCGGGCAAGACGCCTTGTTCGTTCTAAAAGAACACTCTCGCGGAATCTTTACCCCATTGGGCAGCTCTGCATCGGGCCAACGCCGTCCAATTGCGCGCAATGACGCAAGCGATCCAATCCTGTTACCAAGCCTTACTTCGTTTGACACTGCGGGAGATGGACAAGGCGCAACCGCTGACCGATCTTGCGAGCGCAACTGCGAATATATAACTTGGTCTCACCGTGGACAACGTAGTAAGGATACCTCCCGTGCTTTCGTCTTTACCAGCTACATCTTAGTGAACAGTCCAGCCCGCTAGTATCATGTCCCCCCGCCCTATTCTCATCGTTGCGGGCGTCGGTAATGGCTCAGGTATGAACTTCCCCAGGTTTGCTGTGCCTGATTGACCTGATGTTCCTGCATATTCATAGGCACCGGTGCTGCATCCGCGTATGTTGACTGTCGCACCCACTGCAGAGACCGCTGAAGTCTAACTTGAATTTCAGTCGCATCTTTGCACGAGCCGGATATAACGTGGCTTTGATCGCTCGCGATGCAGAAAGCCTGAAGAAGACGGCGAGCGAGATCAGGCAGGCAGGAGGTGGTGACGTACGGCCGACGTTCTGCCATTGTGGTCCAGCGGTTGACATACTATACTGCAGGCCGAAGCGTTCCCGGCTGCTGCATATGACTGGTCCAACTTCACCAACATCTTTGCCGAGATCAAGAAGAAGTGGCCTGGCTCACCCGTCCGCGTCGCCGTATTCAACGCGGCGCACGGCGTCTGGAAGCCGTTCTTGGACGTCACTGAGAAAGAGGTGTGTACTTGTCTATACCAGCTTGAGTGAAACCCTCTAATAACACCATGATGCAGATCAAAGATACAGTGGACACGAACATCACCGCTGCTTTCGGTTTCTCCCGCGAGGCCATCCTAGCCTTCAAGTCCAACGAGCTGAACGAGGACGGTAAACGTGGTACGCTCATCTTCACGGGCGCGACGGCCTCTATCCGCGGCAACGTCACCACGAGTGCGTTCGCCGCCGGCAAACACGGTCTTCGCGCTCTCAGCCAGAGCCTGGCGAAGGAGTTCGGGAAGGAAAACATCCATGTCGCGCACGTACGTCTGCTGCTCATGCTCTATCAGCCCAATACGGTGGTGACGTTTAGGGCTTTCAGGCTATCATCGATGGCGGCATCATCACTGACCGCTCCAAGAGCTATCGGAAGGATCCTGCTTGGGAAAACAACCCTGATGTTCGACTTGACCCTGAGAGCATCGCCAAGGTATGGCTCCCTCCCTGTTTCAGGTACTTATTCGTAGCGCCTTACGTGTTTTCCCTTTCCGTAGACGTATCTTGCGTTAGTGAAGCAAGACAGATCCGCGTTGACTTGGGAGCTGGACCGTAGGTGGTTATCCTCTCCGATCACGAAAGATGAATAACGATCACTTTGTCTAGTCCGTCCTGCGCACGAGAAGTGGTGATTATCACAACACGAGGGACACTCTCCTTTCCGGGCAGCGCTGTACAGCCAGACATCTAGTGGCTAGCGGTACACGATGTGTAATTGAGTCATCCGAAACGTATTCTCGACTCCGACGCAGATGTTTCGTGATGCAAAGAGAATGATCCGTGTTTTGTGATGGCTAGTGTACAAAATGTAGGCGATCTATGCAGATTTCTACGAGTACAATCGTTTCACATGCTGTTGTCAAGGTCATGATGCTCTTGCTGGAGGAAATTGTTGTCACAAGGGAGCTCGCCCCCGTGGGGCGCCTCCGTCCCCAGCTACGTTGCCTCTGGGTCAGCACGAGAATGCGATGGGTAAATGATATACGCACGATCCCGGAATGCCGCGTACACGGCGCCTTGAATTCGATCCTCGATAGCTCGACAGTAACGTCCTCCTCTCCGTTATTGATCCGAAACGGCCTCGCCGCCTCACGCCGGAGGTTGAGCACGAGCCGAGTGGCGACGATCGCGTTGTTGGCCATGACGAGCGGCATGCCGAGCAGCTGCACCTGCCGCTGCACGTTCCCCTCCTTGATGTAGAACACGAGGAAGAAGAGCGCGTTGGCGAGCAGCGCGAGGAAGTACATCGCACTGTCGCGCATGAAGAGGTTGAGCATCGGCGCCATGTGCCGGAGGTGCAGCCTATGCCTAACGTTTGCCATAAATTTGCGGAGGGTCAGGGCGAAAAAGATCGCGTGTACGACGGACTCGGTCAGCCTGTGTTCCAATGGTGTCAGCTTGATCGAACCGGAGAGAAACAATCACGTATTGTGACGCACGAAGGTACGGTTTGTAGGCGGGTGAATCCTTGCCCCGTATAAAAGCATCCGGGTAGCAAGACGTGTAGTTCGGATTCGCTTGTGACCGCCCGGGTATGCAACACGTCGAAGCAGGCGGCCACCAGCAAAACCTTCTGGCTAATGAGCCCTCGCGGGATTTATAGCATGAGGAAGCCTTACAGCCATATCCGCGGTCAGCAAAGTAACGCATAACGCGAGAACTGGCATTTGACAATGAGTGCTGAGGAACGGAAGAGGCGATGGACACACATACCTCTCCAGTTCTGATCATACAAAGCATACAATCTCAAGACGAGGATCACCGAGCCCAGTGCGCTTGTAAGGGTTGCACCAGCACTGACAACCACGTCAGCGAGCACGATCTAGTGTTGAGGCATTTGCCCTTACACGGTGATATACCACAACCAGGCGTTGCAGCTATCAGGCAAGTGAGATGCATCCACGACGCAGTTCCGAGGAACATACAACTACGGATACAGCAGTGAGACCTGAGAGAGCGCGATGAGGGAAACTCCGACATACTCGAGGTGAAAGGCCATAATTAATATTCACTGTAGGGAGTGAGCCGAATCAAGGACAGCTCGTGGTCAGTCTACGCTGATTCATACCATAGACGTTCGCGCTGTGATTTTGGTCAGCAGGGCGCAACGAAAACAGCACGCACGGAGAGGTCTTACCTCAGGGATATAAGGGTCAGATATCTTAGCAGTAGGTAGAGAACCTTCGTCATCGACCATCGACTTCTACAAAGACAGTGTCAACCTCTTCCTTCAGATGTGGTTCGGAAGCGTGTACTCAACGGCCAGATGAGACGAAGCTGGCAGTGGAAGTGTCAGCGAGATAGCCACCTTCGCATCTTAGCGCACTTACTTCGTCCACAGATGTGATAATCGAATCATACGCTAGCCATGCCAGGGTACCGACTGGTCACATAGGGTTAATGACTTCCGCTAGGGACAGATTGGATGGATGCTAATCACCTGAAACCAGATTGACCGACCACATATCTCCCGACAGGCGTCGGACTGCAGTAACATCTTCATCAGAGATCATGGAGGTGGTCGGGGATAGAGAGCTCTATCGGGTGACGGCCGTCAGCTTCGGCGACTCAGGTCATTATAAGCCGCAGAGAATCTGCCATACCATTCCACAAGTCCGCGAAGGCCGACGGAAACGCGTGAACTAACCCCAGAGCGGGGATACGGGCTAATTGCCCAAGACGGTTGTCGCACATAGATTCGTCAGCGCAAAATATGTTCCATTCAAGGCGGAGAGTCAGCGTGAAGTGCGGGAGCTCTTGCGGGCATGGGCCTTGCTGCGGCGAGTATGTAAGGTTGTGCAGAGACCGAGCTCATCGGAACTTCTGATCAGTGAGGTGCTTGGGAGGTATGCACAAGGGATATATGGAGCTTAAGGCATTCAAATGAAACGCCGTGAGCGTGTTGTACTGAATCAAGAATCAAGTGGCGTCGTTAGTTAGTGCGGTGCGCAACGACGAGAGTATGATGGACTCACATTCTACTGCTCGTGGGAGAAGCGAAATATTGATAGCCTCACAATTACAGAAGTATTGGAGCGGCTAGGAGTGGTTCAGGCTATCAGCTCAAGCCATGTCTCGCCAGTCCTCAACTCTGATATTCGCCCCATCGACTGGAATATCGACGCGTTGAAACGACGCGACATCCTGGTATCGTTCCATTCCGGTCCACCACGAAGGGTTTGGTCATGAATTTGCCGTCCTCAGCATTCATGTTGTGAGCTAGGAGATCGCTTCGCCATGAACGCAAGCGCAGAGTTACATCGACGGATCGACGGCGCCCAGCCTGCTCCCGAATACGGGGAACAGTCACGTGATGACTTCAATACGATTTTGGTCGCCAAATTACGCTTGCTTGCCTACCTTAATCGACCTCGTTACAAGAGTTGCACTGTTACAGCAATGAGCGGAACAAGCGTTCGACATTCTGGCAATCTTCGCTAGCTGGAATATTTTGTCATGTAAATAGGGGATAAAACTCATGCGCAGCGAGGTCAAGGCACAAGCTTTTCTTGCGGCTGAACTTCTGCATGTGAAAGACATATTCAGTGGGAGTAGAGACTCGTTCTCCTCGTTCCGGAAACGCTACGTTGAACGAAGGGAAAAATTTCTGCTGAATTCCGTCTTGACGACTTGCGTGTTCATCCCGTCCCGTCCCACGCCCAATCATATATCGTTTCGTCGCCACCTTCCCGACGGCCACTCCCTCCGCCACATAGACGCAGCATATCCTACACATCCGTAGATTGACACATCCGTGCTCCGTTCACGTTAATAGTAGACTACAGATCGCGGGCCGGTAGCTTTTTCCGACAAGATCGATTTTTTGATGCACCCGAGCTCTTAATGCACATTGATTCCCTTTCTATTCATACGCGGCGTTGATAGATGTTGAGAGTGTGCCAGAAGAACCGGCCCACCATCGTAGAGCAAAGAAAGAAGATAATCACTCGCGGAAGAAGTATACGTTACGATGAATCTCCAGCGACTAAAGCCCGTACGCCCCTAACCCACAATCTAGTGGGTCGACAGGTGGGTCAAGATGGTTCAGGTTATCCTGGTGACGAGCCAGATATCGGTCCTCAATCACCTTTTGCAAAACGGGACCGGCTGTTCCGATATTGGGACCGCGCCGGATAATACTACCTACTACCTACCTACCTACCCCTCATCCACAATCGTTTGGGTCGGCAGGTGTGTGAAAGATGATTCAAGACATATGACGAGCCAGAAATCCACCTGGAGCGGGCCGCATAGCATGCCTAATTGCCCTCTCTTCGTCGTTGCCGGGATTGGCACGGGCACGGGTACGTGTCATATTTGCTCGTGCAGTATGTGTTCTCCATGACATGTGCATATTCAACGACAGGGGTCGGGGCTGCGGCGTCGATGGTTCCCTTCCTTACGCCACTGACCGAATCATAATTCGTCGCAACAGACGTATCTTCGCGCAAGCTGGGTACAACGTAGCCCTCATTGCCCGTAGTGCGGGAAATTTAGTGAAGACAGCAGATTCCATCAAAGCATCAGGGGATGATATCCAGGTGACGACCTGTCCGTTTCTGCGTCAGGAATTTCTAAGTCCAGAAACAGATCGAGGGCTTCCTTGCGGTGGAGTACACGTACCAATCGCTTGCCGAGGTATTTGCCTCCATAAGGGGTAGATGGCCGGGCTCGCCAATCCGGGTGGCGATCTTCAATGCGGCATACGGGGTTTGGAAACCATTCCTGCAGATCACCGAGTCAGAGGTGAGGTCGATATGTAGGCTTGCGGAACCTGAACGTTGAATCCGTACAGGTGATCGAATCGCTGCAGACGAACATCACCGCTGGCTTCGCCTTCGCGCATCACGCGCTACATGCTATGCAATCTAACGAGCTAGATGAGCGAGGCAAGCGGGGCACGTTCATCTTCACAGGAGCGGGAGCAGCTGTGAAGAGCGATGCCAGCAACAGCGTCCTCGCTATCGGCAAAGCCGGCCTGCGTTCCCTCAGCCAGAGCTTGGCCAAGGGATTCGGCAAGGAGAACATCCACGTCGTCCACGTATGTCCACCTGCTTTCCCGTGGGCGATGATCTCTCCATCCTGATATCCATTGCCTTAGTATATGGTAAGTGGATTCGTCATCAATCAGCGGACGAAGGAGCTGGATGCTGACAACATGGGCACAGACGTATTTGGCATCGGTGGAGCAGGACCGTTCTGTGATGACCTGGGAACTCGATCGTACGTCGACTGCTTAGTGTGAACTCGCTGCGACGACTGAGGCTCAATGGACACAGTTCGTCCTGCGCACCAAGACTGGTAGATATTCTTTGCAGCAATGTAGTACGACCTTGGCTATGCTAGCCTGCGAGCAATGTGGACTTGGCGTCCAGGCTCAAATTGAAAGCCAGATATGTTTCATGCGCGTAGTCGCTGAAAGGCTGAATAAACGACGGATAAGCTTATGTGACTAAGCTTACTCACGATGACAATACTAGCGTGGGCGCTCAAAAGGAGTTTCGTTTCGTTCCACAAGAGCACCAAAGTCGACTCCGGTGTCGTATTTGCCCAGGACCCGATGGCATGAACAGTGTGGATGACTTCGCTGCAGAAGATAATATTAATCGTCGATCGTAACAGAATAGTCAGAGCTCACTATTGCATCGAGGGTACGCATCGAAAATGGTCGCAGTGACAAATACCTGGCCACCTGGCCCTCAAAAGCTGAGTCCAACATTTCCGGTTGTAGGCCAAACCGACTTCTTCTGAGGCTCAGTCGAGTTTGCTTGGGGATCTGCACCATCCGCTCCGTCGACTGATCGAAGGCTGGGCTTCACCCCGAGACTCGCGCACAGAAGGCGGTATCGAGAATGAATCTGGCGGAATAGCTTCGGGATGTCTACTGCATTCGACTCATCCTCCGCGGATGTGGACGGGTTGACGCGGGGGAATTGAGAGATGAGGTTGAGCAGATGCGATATATGACTCAATGTTCGTCTGTGATACACATCTTTAAGACACACCG
Source organism: Punctularia strigosozonata HHB-11173 SS5 (assembly GCF_000264995.1). NCBI lineage: Eukaryota > Fungi > Basidiomycota > Agaricomycetes > Corticiales > Punctulariaceae > Punctularia > Punctularia strigosozonata. The sequence goes on along the minus strand of NW_006767442.1, from coordinate 1,362,871 downwards.
CAATCATACATGAAGATGATAAGAAACGTACTCGTCGGCGTGGTCTTGTTTGCCAACGATGGCTCTCCATGTGACGGCGAAGCCCTCGTAGAAGGCAAGCTCTTCCCACATCTCATAACCTTTCTCGCGACCGAGAGCACGACCCTCTATAAGCCCATGGATTCTTCCGTGATCATAGCCGTCCTTGTAGCCGGCATCGTAGAAGCTGCCGCACCGACAATTTTACGCTCTTAGTTCAGCGAGACGGATGTGACGGAAGTGCACACGTTTGCTCAAGATGAACAAGGGATTCGATGTCAAAGTTAAGGTCGACGTCCATAACGGCCTAATGGAATGAGAACAGAGAATTTGTGAATGAGCAAGGCGCGCAAATGCGCTTTGTTTGGTTCAGTGGCCGTTGCCAAACAAACGAGATCCGTGATCCGGGGCGCTGAGTCAGCTTTGGTCATCTCTTTTCCTCGAGCCCCCTTCGAGCTGGCATTGCGGGACTGCTGTTTAGGCCGTGCAAACGACGATGGGCGCATACTACGATGAAGTCGAGATTGAAGATATGGTATGGGACGAGGAAAAGCGGGTCTACCACTATCCTTGTCCCTGCGGCGACCGCTTCGAAATCTCCAAGAAACAGCTCAAAAACTACGAAGACATCGCGACATGTCCTAGTTGTAGTCTGATCATACGGGTAATATACGATCCTGTGAGTAGCTTTTATATTCGGATCATTACTTAAATCTAACTTTTTGCTAGCTTGATTTCGAGGACGAGCCCAGCGACGATGAAGACGATGGCGCTCAGTCCAGCTCCGGGGAAGAAGAGAGCGACGCGGATAGCGACGATGTTGAGTTTGAAGATGCCATGGAGAACCTCTCCATCGCCGATCGTGCACCACTAGTCGCCTCCACCGCTTGAATGCCTCTCACCCACGGCAGTCCATGGAATCAGGAAGCATTCCGCGGTAGCAAACAGCGGAGGACGTCACTCCGCGGCCCTTCTGCGGGCCAGACACTGCTGCTCGCGTACGATGGAGCATCTCACTCTCCCCGAATGTCGATGCGGACACGTTCCGCGTGGCGGAGCGGACCGCCTGCAGATGTTTGAGCCTCTAAAATCGAGGCATCGGGCAGAGCGGTGGCGGGCCCGGGTTCAGGAATATCCTCAAAATGACACTCGCACCTCACGTGGACAATCGCCGTTGCTTGTTCGTACAACAAGCAGAGGATATTCGTCTTGCTTTGTGTCCCATCGAACGAATCCTTGCCCCGGTCGAGCGCTCTACATCACTGTACCCACGTGATCTAAATAAAATCGCTTCCGCTTTTCGGTTTCGAGTCGGAATTCTCCCGACTTTGTTATCGATTCTTCCTCCCCCAAGTCCATGCTCAGCAAGCCTCCCTCCATTTATGATAACGAAGACGACCATCCAACCCTTTACTTGACGACCACCGTCCGAGGTCGGAGCGCGCGACTCGTGCGGATCTCAATGCGCATCCGACACAGCTTTCGTGAGACCCTCGTGGCTTGGGCGCCTTTTCATGGGATCTTCTGTCTTCCGCGCTGTCATAGATCGCAGGCGGGTGATGATGAGACCATCAAATCGTTGCAGCACTCACGCATCCGTCGTGAGCGCGGTCCTAGTGATCTCCCAAGTGAGATGGAGGTGCTCCTCCTGTCAAGCATCTACGCCCTCATGGCGATCCTGTACTGCCGACTTTCTGCTTGAGATTAGTATCTGCTGTACGGCCCATCCGACGGTCAGGTATCACTGCAAGCAATATTACAACTTAGTCGAACCTCGCCTGGTTCGTTGGCTCGTTACGCGAACAGGGTCCGCGAACGATCCACGTTCCTTGACTCATGTCCCAGTCTGGGTCTCCGAGTGAGTATCCTCAGTTATTCCCTCATAGAGCACGAATTAAAGCATATACCAGCTCTTCTTTCCTCTGCTATCGCCACAGGTTTCGCCAACGATGGCCAAGACGAACCCTTGGCTGGCCAGGTCGCCTCCCTCACATCTACCAACAACTTCATCAATTTCTGCGCAGGCCAGACGATCCATCAGGGTGTTCAGAACAGTACCGGGACGTGCAATCCTGCTCCCATGGGCATGCTCGTCGCCTCGGACGTCATCCCGACCAGCAAGTTCGTCTTCCCCAAGCACAACTCGACCATCCCGTCCAACGGCACCTTCACCGTCCGACTCGCGGTCGCGAACCTCAACACCGGCAACTTCGCGAACGAAGACGAGAACTTTCTGTCGGCGCCACAGCAGGTCAACGGCGAAGGTGCGGTGTTAGGGCACGCGACGATCGTCATCGAAGCGTTGGACTCGCTGGGGCAGACGACACCCACCGATCCGCGGCTTTTCGCGTTTTGGAGGACGCTCTCGGCCCAGAGGAGCGGGGATGAGCTAAGCGGGGACGTGACGAACGGCCTGCCTGCCGGATTTTACAGACTATCGTCGGTCATCATCGCTAGCAACTATCAACCGGTTCTCGTGAGCATCGAGCAACATGGCGCGATCAACGATGCTATATACGTGAGCTACTGTGTCACGCATCTTTCATGATCTCAATATGTTTGCGCAGTTCACTGTATCAGATACAGCCAACACGACAACATCTTCCGCGCCACCGACACATACCTCCACATCGTCATCCTCCCCGTCCAGACCAGCGCAAACCGGGGCATCTAGAAACCACCACAAGTGCGTTCCTACCTTGCCGCGCCACGTACAACGCGTTGCTCACCTGACCACATAGCAATCGTACCAATATGGCCGCGATCAGTGGCGGGGTAGCGGGTTCAATCGTCTTTTTGGGCATCATCATTGGAATTCTCCTCGGAAGACGCCAATGGCGACGACGTCGTTCATACCGGAGAAAGCTTGCCCTCGACCTCATGGCAGAGTCCCCTGGTTCCTCTTCGGCCAACATAGAGTTGCCTATGACCGCCATTGAGCCATTTCGGGATGCTGGGGGCGTGCAGGGTTCCTCTTCAACGGTGCAGTTGGTCCGGAAGAGCAACAGGACGCAATCGTCGTACGTCGCCCGTTTCAATGTTTTGCACTGCCGGAGCTAACCTATTTCTTTCGTGTTCACCGCGATCAGTCCTGCGGTCAACGATGCATCAGGAGCTGGTACCTCAGAATTACCACCTCCGGCCTATAGCCAGATCGTCGAAGAAGCACGACATATCGTTGAAGGCGCGCAAGAATCGCGACCCCCACCTGTACCACGGAAGAACCGTGTCCGACCCGCTCCATAACATTACAGACATCGTTTGGATCCGGCATCTCTCGGGATGGAGGTAGAGCTCATTCACTGCCGATTGCTCTCTGAGAACAGAGCTAACAACCATAGACGCTCTATACCACATTCCGGGCCGGCGATGTTGGTTATTCCATCTGTAGGTTGACATAACAGTGTCAGGACCACATCACCATATCGTATATGTCGAAGCTATACATTCGGGCGCTATGCCTAATCTTTTTCTGCAGCAATCCCGATACGATACATATAGAAGACACTGGTGTATCAGCTTGGCACCAATTTGAAGAGGTATCTCGCTACCGTTACTTCGCATCAGCAATATATCGTATTCTTACGCCGAATCTCGCATGAACGGTGGCAACACAGCTTCATTATTTCTCGTGTAGCTGTAGGGAGAGCGATATCGTTTGACGATCATCTCCTTGCACTGGCCAAGATCCTGGATGATGTAAACATCAAATGATTCCAGGGATACCATAGCGCACACGGCGACCTCGGGGGTTAAATCTAGCTCCATCGTCTTCCCCGCTAGCTTTTCTTATCCCCTCGTCACCCTACAAGAAGCGACTCCTTTCATGTGAACCTGATCCTACAATATTAGACGGGTCTCTGCCTCCTGCACGGATATCTCGTAAGTCGTTGCCCTCGTTCGACGGTCGCGCAATGTCTAAAGCCGCAAGTACTGCCAGCGCCCCCAGCTTCCCCTCTGTATACCACGGACAATTCATCACTCATTTATTAAATTCATGCCGCGATCCGGGTCAAGAAGTGCGTACTTGAGGCTCCCCTGGCGAAGGAGAGCTAATCCATTGTTTACGAGTTAGCGCTCCTTTACTCTGCTATTGCAAATGGGTTTGCCAAAGATGGTCTAAACGGCTCCGCACCTGGTCAGGTGGCGTCACTCACGTCCACCAACAATTTCATCAACTTCTGCGCCGGCCAGACAATCCACCAAGGGACCCAAAACCCCCGCGGGACATGTAATCCCGCGCCAATGGGAATCCTCGTTGCTTCAAATCGCATTCCTTCCAGCAAGTTTGTCTTTCCAGCGCACGGATCAACTCTTCTGTCCAACAGCACATTCACAATCCGTCTTGCCTTGTGGAACGTGGAGACCGGTATCATCGCGAACGAGACTAGTAACTTTTTGTCAGCGCCGCAGCAGGTGAATACGTCGGGTCAGGTACGGGGGCATGCGAGGGTCGTGATTGAAAAGCTCCACTCGCTCGAGCAAACGACCGTCACGGATCCTACGTGCTTCGCCTTTTCGCGGACGCTCGAACCGCAGACAGGTGTGAAGGAATTGAGAGGGAACGTTACATACGGGCTGCCAGCGGGGTTTTACAGGCTCTCGTCTGTTGTTGTTGCGAGCAATCACCAGCCAGTGCTCCTGAGCGTTCTGCAGCACGGGGCTATCAACGATGCGGTATATGTAAGTAAGCCTCGTTCCTTAGCACTGCGCGATCCCCATGCTCATTTTTATTAGTTCACCGTATCAGATTCCGCTTACATCGAAGCTGCCAGAGCGACAACAATCACGACACTCAATTTGGTACAAGCACAGCAATCCACCAGCTCCTCGCGAACTTCATTTACTACTTCAATGCTACCTTCGCTCACAAGTCCCTCGCAATATCCACTGACCAGTCCATCGCAATCCCCGTCCACCATTCCATCACTTCAAGCGCAAGCTGGAACGCCTTCCGATAACCATGTTCACACCAATTCTGCCGCGATCGGCGGAGGCATTGCAGGTGGAATCTTTATCCTGTTCATTGTCGTCGGATTCTTGTTCGCAAGGCGCTATTGGCGAAAACAATCATTCGTTCGGGGAACGCCCATCGCGGACCCTCCTAAACGCTCCTCGTCCGTTCCGGAGCTCCCACCGGCCGCGGCAAGGATAGACCCTTTCCGAGAGTCCGGAGGCGCCCAAGGTTTTGCGGCCGTGACGCCCTTGATGAGGAAAAACAGATCCCGAAGACAACCGCTGTACGTCGTTTGCTTGATATCGAGTTCTCTGTCGATGCTGATCAGCATCGCTGGTATTCATCGCCGACCTGTGAATAGCACTCCTTTATCAATAGCTACTTCTGAATTCCCTCCTCCGACATATAGCCAGGTCATCAAAGATGTGCGGTCTATCGTCGAGGCCCGACCACCACCACCATTCGTACCAGGTAAGTATTATGTTACCCCACTGCAACATACACCTCGGACTTCGCGGGAATGATCTGGAGAACGATCAGCTCGAGTCAGTTATGGCGGGTTACCTCAGAGCATTACGCACACATCATTATGTAGCCATCCAGCAGTAAACTCAGGACAGTATCGGACATCATACCACGGACCAGGGTCTGCCACTATCAGATAATGTTGTATTATGTATCATCTTCGGCGACATATGCATGTGTCTTTGCGATAGTACTAGCCAAGCTTGCGACAGGGGCACTTATCATGCGCCACCGTGGTGTACGCTGAGTAGCACTCAATTCTAGGCAGCACATGTCTCTGGCCCTGTCAAAGATTGAGACTGACCATGATGTACAGGAGGAGCTGTGGCCGGCATCGCCGTCCTAGGGGTCATCGTCGGCCTCATAATCGCAAGGCACTGTGGGCGCAAACAACCATCGTATAGGGGATGGGCAATCCCGACGTCATGGCAGAAACTGCTGGACCACTTGAGCGCCACGTAGATACTATGAGGGTTGACTCATTTCAAGACGCCGGAAGTGCTCGAGGACTGGGGGCAGCGGCAGCGCGATGGATGTGGACCAACAACCATCACAGGAGACGGCTTTCGTACGTCGTTTGCTTGATCGTTGAGCGGCACCACTCGTGTTGATCATTGCCATATGAACAGCGCTCCCTCCATGGCCGGAACACCCGAAGCCGCTCAGTCGGCTTATAGCCAGGTTGTCGCAGAAGCACGACGTATCGTCGAGGACGCGCAACGATAACAACCTCCGGTCCACGACATCCAGCTGGAGCGCTGGAGGACTCGTCCCTAGAACAAGTAGTTCAAGACAAGATCCATGAGGACGTTCCGCATCCTTAATCTTTAGCATCAGCATAGCATTCTAGGACCAACCTTAGAACGGTATTCGGATATCATACCACGGACTGATGTGCGATATCATCAGAATCAGATAGTGCCTTGGAAGCATTGTTTTTTGGGGGGATATATCCGTGTGTTTTGCGATCGTAATAGCTAAGTTTGCGACAGGGGTATATATAAACAGTAATATCATCCAGGTATCCCATGAGGCGATCATACCTGCCCAGCCACGCATAACGATCAGCACACCAAGTCGTCGCAGAATCAAACGCGAAACGCGCACCAGACTCAGTTCGAGCGTCCACACCCGTCGCGCCCACAGCTTCACGACCTCCTTGCCGACGCCGTTCGGCCCGGGAAGTTCAACCTCGAGCCCGTCCCACCAGCATTTGCGCGCCGGCTTGCGCCAGAAGAGGAGCAGCTTCTGCGCGGTCGCCATCTGGTTGTAGTCGACCGTGACCGGACGCTCGCCCGTCGGCTGCGGCGGGTGGTGCACGATGCCGGTCTTGAGGAGGACGAGGGCGATGGAGGAGATGCAGCACCGGGAGGGCTCGAGCGCGCGGTAGCCCCATTCGTCTTCGCGGTCGAAGCCGCTGTTGTTGGACGAAAAGGACAGCGTAAGCATATATTCAAGAGAGAGGAGGGTCGAGGGGTGCCGTACCTCATGCAGAGCATGTCGATGAGATGTTGCTCAGCGATGTTGTTCTCCTTGTTCACGTTCCGCTGCAGGGCCGTGAAAATGTTCCGCTTCTCGAGCAGGTGCGTGCCGCACCGGCGCTTGAGGTCGAGCAATGGGTCGTTAGCGATCCCCTGCGCGTCCGTCGCCGCGCCCGAGTTCTTGGGCGGTATCGAGAAGTATTCCAGCTCTTCGCGGAGGACAATGATCGCCTGCTTGGTGAGAAGCGGGTTTTGCGAGGGTGCAGCGCCGAGATCGGGGGAGGGCGAGCCGTCGATGAGGTGTTGTTGCGCGGCGAGCAGCCCCGGTTGTGTGCTCGTGCCGTAGAAGTTATCCGCGGCAGTGCGGAAGAAGTTGAGGACGTAGGCGAAGCATTCTGGGTCAAACTATCCGCTACATTGTCAGTATGGCCAGGCTGCACTGGAAGAAAAGGGTAAGAGCAGGATGCGTCATCACGTACATCGACCCCATACAGCTGCTCGTCCTCCTCCGCCTCCTCGCCATTTTCAGAGAGCGCCATGCTCTGTCGGCTCAGAACAAGTCCATTTGGGAACAAGCACAGCAACACCGATTCCGGCAGGTTCATAATCGTCTCGCGGTCGACCGAGAAGCGCTTGCCGCGCAGGTCGAGCAGGAGCCTCGTCAGGAGCTGGGGCTGGTGCAGATTGGAGTATTGCGGGGTCTGCGAGACCTGAGTAATGGGACTGTTTGCGGTCGCCATGGCGGGCGACGAGGAGGGCCGGATGAAGGATGCGAATGGTGTGGGAGGTCGGTGGGCGTGTGCAGGTTCGGCCGTCCAGATGGCAGACGCGGTGGCGTTGAAGTGCCGGTCATTTTGCTGGTCTTTATACGTTCACCACACGCATGTCTACACATGCTCGTTGCAATAGACTAATGGCTACACTATCTGCCTGAACAATTGCCAGATATACTCTATAATCCAGCTTGCTTGGGAAGTTTGGACGCGTATGGAGGTTCGACGGTCTCCGCCGCACAGGCGCTCTCACATTCCATTTTCACCGGGATAAGCAGTGCCAACTCTTGCGTCTTTCTTGTTCATTGGACGTCTCGCATACTCATGGACTATCGTCGGGACTTAAGGCTCTAGAATGAAGGCACTAGTGAACTAAAGGCATAGCAAAGTAAGTCGCAGCCGCTGTAGTTTACTCTTCTCCGCAGACGAACAGTAGCTTCTCAGGCAGGACCACGAACTTTGCTCGCTAGAATGCCTCCTCGGGCTCCTCTCGGACGGATGCATGTCGATATGAAAGGATACGAATCCTCCTATGCAACGGCTTGGTGGGTTTCGCATGACCAACGTCGAAACGCCCAAGGCCGTCCCCTCACAATTCTCCGGTCCCATTTGGCCTTCAACACTCCAACATCGTCCGCTTCAGCCGGCTATTGATTCATTCGATAGCATGAATGACTGCGAGACTCGATCAGCCGAGTTGAACACAGAACAGCAGAGCTGGCGTGAATGTGCCAAACAATCCACATCCCCACCGGTCTCGTTGACGTCATAACATGCTAACGCAGAGCGCCACCGCAATGCAGCATGCTGGAAGGATCTCCAACGTACGCTCCAGCTGGTTACACCCACGTCATTGCGCCTATCTTTGCCCTCGCAGGCTTATAAACCGCGGCCCCGACCAGCTTGCTCTGCACTTTGACATCAACCTCTTTCACGATACCCACCTCACGACTTTAACGAACATAAATCACCGAATATGGTTCGTGTATATCCGATTTTCAGGCCCGCCACTTGAGGTCCTGACTCGATCTCCGAATTTTGCAGGGATCTATCGTTTCTGCCATCGGCGCCGGCATCAACGCCGTAATTTCCGCTATCGCCGGCGTTATCGAGACAATCATTAGCGCCATCGTAACGGTATGTGCTTCGTGTCTACTGTTCCCCTACACCATAGGCTAACTCGCTGCTGCCTATTAGGTGCTCGTCACTATTTGGGATGTATTCCTCGATATCATATGCTGTCGGTGCTTCGGTTCCCGGCGTTCGACGATGGCCACGGGCCGGCGAAGGCGCGGTTTCGGCCGTAGGGGCGTCGGGACGACGGGGACAACAGCAGGCACCACCTATTAGACGTCATACGCTACATACTTCGCCAGCCGATGCGAAGACCCCGGATAGATATACTAGAGCTGCCTAATGGTTCAACTATTGAACCCCTTATGAATCGCAGTCTTTCCATGAACCCTTATACCACCCGTTGACGATTGTGAGACGTAGCGCTACGTGAGTTTCAGAGACGAAGTGTCGAGGCGGAATCAGTGGCAAAAAACTACTACCGCGTTACAACCTGGCAAGCTTGAACACGGGTCCGCTCGCATCGTGGCGGAAATGCAATCAAGTGTAACATCGTCGTCAATTATATCGCGTATTTAAGGGAGAGTAACTACACGTGTTTGCATATCGATTACCTTGTACGGATTGTATGGCAATGGCTTGTCAGCAGACGCGGCCAGCAGGAAGTGATCATCACCTCCTCGTCAAATAATGAGTGTCATGCTCTGTTATGTCTGATCGTTCTCCTTCCGTGTAGCACTGACTCTGCTGAGCCCGTTCTGGAGTTCGCCTATGTGACCTGTCATCCCCATCACATTATCTTTATTCGTATTCCTAAGGCCACGCCGACGAATAGCCGCATCGAAGGCCGATATGACTTTGCCTGGGCCGCGTAGAGGAAAGAGTCCGAGTATCGGTTCGAACTCATGTTGGAGCGTAAGCAACGGGGAAAGGGGAGGACTGATGAGCCTCTCACCCAGATAGCGACGACGCAGAGGAGGGTAGTGAGATACAACACGAGGCGGATGATCGGTGCGAGAGGTGGAATGAGAAGATTGAGGAAATGCTGTTATACTATAGTGTCGAGCCGCACGGAAGCATCCAATAGAGAATATGAACGTACGTCGGGATGATAGAAATCCTCCTGAAGCGCAACATAGTGAAGACCGTTTTCTCGTCGCAGGGTTAGAGTAGTGACTAGTCTGTACAACGAAATTTAATAGGCGAATGTGATAGCGAAAGAAAGGATAGTGCACGAACCGCGAGGGCGCGGGACGCAGCAAACTAAAGAACAAATGGAACACTTGGACAGTCTCAATGACAAGAACATCCTGGGATGCATCGTATGCTGTCAAGAACATGATTAGCCCCCACCAGTTATAATCACGATTGACTTGCCAAGAACGCGCACATCAGACATAGTATTGGGAGAGATAGCGCGATAGTGAAGATAGATCGCTAGCAATTGGTCTCGAGACTTGGGACCTGGAGGCACGTAGCAGAGCGGGTGTCTGAATCCCGCGTCCCATGTGAAGTACCTGAAAGATATAGTTCCAATGATCAAGTTGGATGTTAATCCGCTAGACATCTACCGTTCCACATCCTCTTGTAACGCTTTGAGATCGGGAGCTGTCGTCAAACGCTTAACGAGAGGAACAATTTCATCCACAGGACTTTGCATGATTGACGAGAGGAAAAGTGAGAGCAGAGTTGAGCCGGTGCATGGCCGCTGTTGTCGACGGCATTGCGAGAGACGTCATAGATACGACGCACGTGAAAGCAGAAATCGAAGAAAATTCCACGCCACAGACGCGTTCAAACGGCCTGACTCATATGCATTACGCGTTGGGACCTTCACCGTTCACGCGTTTTCGTGGCCTCATCTTCCCCCTCCTCCTCTTTCTCCTCCTCACAGTTCCCCTCCCTGCGCCATGTCGAAAGCACACGAAGAGTATCAGTATCTGGATCTTATTCGACGCGTCATCGCGACTGGGGAGTCCCGAGCCGACCGTACCGGCACTGGCACCCTTTCCATCTTCGCGCCGAATCCGCTTCGTTTCTCTCTCGCCTACAACACTCTACCTCTCCTGACCACGAAACGAACTTTCTTACGTGGCATACTTCTCGAACTTCTTTGGTTTATACGGGGCTCGACCGACTCGAAGCTGCTCTCGGAGAAGGGCGTGAAGATATGGGATGGTAACGGGAGCAAGGAGTTTTTGGAGAAACGTGGCTTGGGCCATCGGCGAGAAGGAGACCTGGGTCCCGTATACGGGTTCCAATGGAGGCACTTTGGTGCCGAGTACACCGACTGCGATAAGGACTATACCGGGGAGGGCGTCGACCAGCTGAAGGAATGTATACGCAAAATCAAGGAGGATCCCACAGATCGCCGGATTATCCTAAGCGCGTGGAATCCGAGGGGTACGTGCCGTTCCTCCATGCGTGTTTATCCAAGTCTAACGCGCTGGATATAGACATCCCGCAAATGGCGTTACCTCCCTGTCACATGATGTGCCAATTCTACGTGCACCTCCCTTCCGCGCCTTCCGAGAAACCGAGATTGTCCTGTCTCATGTACCAGCGCTCTGCCGACCTCGGCCTCGGCATTCCGTTCAACATCGCGTCCTACGCCCTCCTTACGCATATGGTCGCGCAAGTCACAGGGACCGAAGCGCACGAATTGATCATCCAGCTCGGCGACGCGCACGTTTACAAGGACCACGTTGAGGCGTTGCAGAAGCAGCTCGAGCGCGAGCCACGCGCGTTCCCGAAGTTGAAATGGAAGAGGGAGGTGAACGACATCGATGAGTTCGTGGCGGAGGACCTCGAGGTGGTAGGGTACGATCCCCATCCTAGTATCGCGATGAAGATGAGTGTTTGATCGCGCTTGTCATGTGTCTGGTGGGTGATCTATGGATGTACTAGATGTGTTGTACGTTATCGCTGTGATATTGAGTTTTAATCTGCCAAGCCACCTTCATGGACTCCGCGTTCCCTTGGCCCACGTGCTCCGTGGTGGCGTAGCTAGATGGTACCTGCTTATGATACTGACGCTCGTTCACCTGTATAAGCATCCTGTCCCAGGACGTTTGTGGGTAGCAGCGGGTGGTAGTGAGAAAGCGGCGTCAGGAGCGTACTTAGGTGAGCGTTCCATCTCACCATTTCATATATTTGAGCCTGCTCTTGATGTCATGAGACAGATCCACTATCAAAGGAGCGGCTGCTGATCCGGCACCGCACGCTTAGGGCAGCCGGATTGGGGGCTTGAGAAGACGTCTGGTGGCGTAGCATACGTTTCGTATTCGCTAGGTGCAACCAGAGGTCTCGCTACGTGGATGACCGAGGTTCTTGGTCAGTTATTTGCATCTGACGCGAGCAAACTATCATATTATTTCCCCTCAGAGCTCGCGTCTTATCCACATCGACGGGCGTCGTAATGCAGAGCCGCAAAATGTACACCATTTCCCACGCTATAAGAAGCTCGCTGCGGACGGGCAGGAAGCTAAAGGCAGGTCACAAGGCCGTCTTCTTTTGTTTACCCCGCACGGATGCCCTGCTCGTTACGGACCCCGCAGGGCGTATCCAAGCCTCGTGCTCGATACGCTGTGAGAAGTGCGCGCCCATGGTCTATATAGATTCAAGAGTGGGGCTCTTTCAGAGGTCGTCACTCTCCCTCGCCAAGAGAGAGTCATTCTGTTCTATTCACCTGGAGGTACATCTGCTGACAGGGTCTGGCGACAGTATCTGAGTCTATTTGCTTACTTTGGAGGCCTCTGTCATGTCTGAGAGCAAGAACGAGGAGAAGCCATCGGTCGAATATGTAGAGGAGGCTTCTCCGGAGAAAGCGATGGAAGATGTCGTGGTGCCCGTTTTGTCCGCTGAGGAGGAGCGGAGATTATGGAGGAAGATCGATATGAGGCTCATGCCCATGCTGAGCTTGATGTATCTCATGTCGTTCTTGGACAGAGGTGCGTGTATATGAGCACGTTCCTACATATTCATCGCTGAGACGTACGTACTTGTGTTAGGGAACATCGGTGGGGCAGGTCATATGCCGATGACGTGTATACTGAACGCTGCCTAGGCAACGCGAAGCTACAGGGCTTGACGGACCAGTTGAACCTTACTGGCGACAAGTACAACATCGCGTTGGTATGTTTCAAGTACACCATAATATGTCAGTTGACTTCGATCTGAGAACACGCAATCACAGACTATGTACTTCGTGGTAAGACCGATCATTACCCCATTGGCGCATGGTTGTAAATATTCGCTTCTAGCCATATTGCCTATGCGAATGCCCAGCCAAGTAAGTCTTTTGTGTATCGATTTTCGCCCAATGTATGAACTCACGTGGAATAGTTTGGTTTTGAAGAAGTTTAGACCGTCGAGATGGCTTCCAGGGATTACGGTATGCGTTCTTGGTATTCCATGTACCAGGCACCACACTCATCCTCCTATCAGATGGTGTGGGGTGTAATCATGTACGTGCCTATACCTTGCATGAAGTCCAACGTTAACGTTTCGGTAGGACCCTAATGGGATTAGTACGGAAGTACGTGACTGCCTTGCAATACGACTCTACAGATCGTCTTATGTCTTCGTATCTAGCTATCCTGAACTTGTCGGTGTTAGAATCTGCCTTGGAATAGCCGGTACGTATGTGTCACGTCTTGGTGATGCTCTTGATGACGAGTGGTTGAATTTGCTAGAGGCTGGATTGTTCCCAGGTGTCGTCTACTAGTGAGATTCATCTCCTCATATAACGTATGTTGTTGACAACTCCCTGTAGTCTTTCCATATGGTATCCACGGCACTATTTGCAGGTGGTCTCTCTCTCTCAATCACCCAACTCGGGTATCTGATCTACTAAACTTAGTTCCGCATTGGATTGTTCTTCGGCGCGGCCACAGTCGCCGGTTTGTCGCACAATTCGATGCACCCAAGTGTTCGGACTGAAGATTTGACTGTGTCAGGTGCCTTCTCGGGTCTTCTCGCTTTCGGTATCAGCTTCATGAGTGGCACGGACGGTAAACTTGGCTGGTCCTGGATCTTCGTGGGTGTGGATCCAACGTTGCGACCACAATTAATAATACTATTCATGCAGATCATCGAGGGCTTGGCGACCGTTGTGGTTGGCTTCATCTCGATATTCGGTAGGTATATACATACACCCCTCTCGGATGTGCCTAAGGGATGCGATGATGTCTCTCAGTGCTGGTGGACTTCCCCGATACCGCGAAATTCCTTACACCCGAGGAGCGTGCATGGGTAATCCAGCGCAAGAGTGAGTCGGAAGGTTCTTATGATGACGGGCGACCGTAACGCACGACATAGAATACGACAACTCTTCCGTGGGCGAAGAGGAGCATTTCGCCTTCCGTCACATCATCGACGCTTTCACGGACTGGCAGGTCAGCTCGTCAGCCGTGATGATGGCCGTGCGTCGGTCAACTCATCGCCTTCGCTTAGGTTTGGATGCACATATTGGTGTATTTATCTATCATAACGCCCCTCTACGGCATATCTCTCTTCTTGCCGTGAGTGCGAGACGCGCTCTACGTACCGCGTGCAGTACTGAAGCGCATCGCAGTTCCATCATCAACGGGTATAACTTCCTCGGTTCGTACCCGAGTAAGGTCTCCACTCACATACGTCTTTTCTCCAGCTTCGGGTTCACGACGGCAATCAGCCAGCTCCTCACCGTGCCGCCGTACGTCTTTGCGAGTAAGTCACCGAGGACACACACGCTCCCGATACTTCCGCATCTGACGGCTTCGCACTGTGTTTTCGTGTAGCGATCGTGCTCATCATCTTCGCCGTCTGGTCCGATCGCATCAAGATGCGCTATCCGTTTATTTTGGCCGGACTGGTGATGTGTCTTATCGGGTTTTCCATAAACATCAGTGATGTCCCTATCGGCGTTAAGGTGGGGTTCAACCGTCTGTTCCATAGAGAAATTGCTCAAAGTGATCGTTCGTCCCAGTATTTTGGCACGGTAAGAGCGATCGGTACTGCTGCTATGTCGAACGCCGCCACCTGATGGATAAACATATCCAGTTCCTGGTCGTGGCGGGATCGTACGCCGCATTCCCCGGCGTGGTTGCTTGGTGAGTGACCGTCGGTGTTCGTGTCTAAGGTGCAATCCCCCATGCTTGTCAAACCCTCAGGCTCGGCAACAACCTCGCGGGCCAGTACAAGCGAGGTGTGGGCATGGCTGCGCACATTGGCATCGGTGAGTCGTAGCGACTGTCTTCCATTCCCGAGGGAGGTACCGATGCAATCCCGCCGAATGCTGACCGCCTTGACAACCGGTGTCTCAAAGGCAACTTCGGGGGCGCCTTCGCGTCGAATATCTACAGGACTAAAGACGCACCGCGTTACATCGTTGGGCGTAAGTCTTCTTTACTCACTACAATCTTCACAAAGACCATGCTTATGCACTGGACTATACAGATGCTATCGAACTCATGTTCGTCGGCATTGGGTTCATTGCGCTGCCTATCGTCGTGATTCTGTACAAGCGAATCAATAGTAAGAGGGAGAGGCTCATGAACGGGGATGGAAAGCCCACGTTCAGCGAGCAAGAGTTGAGGAAGATGGGCGACAGAGCGCCTGACTTCCGGTATACGATTTGAGAGGGCGGCTATGGTTTATTGTTGTATCATTAGTGTGTTGTATACAGCTCTCGTACGTGAGTGTCATGTCATGATCTGCTCGTGACAAGTCGCAAACATAGCGCTCTTTCTGCGTACTTCGTTGCCGCCCGGCAAAGCCGCCATTCGTTGGTTAGTACAGGGAACTTGAGCCGGGGAAGTATGGGAATGGGATCGATGCAACTGGTCCCATCTAGGAGGGTGAAACGCGCATATCATGGGGTGGTAGATGTGGAGTTGAATAGCGCTCGCACGGGGTAAGCGACCGAGCAAGAAATCTGATTAGAATTGAACATTCGAATTGAACATTCAATCCTGTGTACGGACCCCGCCAGCGAGGTACAACCGATACCACACTTTGGTGCTTTTGGACCAAAAAGGCAAGAGATCGGGACGATACCGCCTAACGTCGGGCCAAAGGTGCACAAGCGGGCGGGTTCTTGACGCGCACGATTTACGCCCCGACGCTCCCGACGCTCCCCGACGCGGTCGTGCTGGTGAGAAGCAGGTCGACTTTTGAGATGCAACGCACGTTTTCGTCAGCCTTGACATCAGCTTTTGATCAGTGACCACGAGATCCGGAACACGGGTGGCCCCCGACAGCCCCCGACAGCCTCCGACGTTTCCTTCTCCAAATTCTTCGAAACCCAGGAACTCTCAGAGTCTCTCAATCATCGCAACAAAGAAGCCGCAACGCCGACTCGTGACGAGATCCCAGGAACACCCAGTCAAGGCGCGGTCGCCGCAGGCTTCCTCGCTTCGGTTCCGTGAAGATGGGGGTCAGCTGCAGAACCTGCGCATGGCCGGTCTCAAAAAATAGACACAGGATGCTCGACTGTGGAGCTCGGGCAAAACTCGTCCAAGTAAACCGAAGAGCTCGGTGAGGGCGCTGTCAACGTTTGAGGCTGGACGTCGAGGAAGATGGCAAAGAGTCGCTGTCGGTCGATTTCTGGGCGGGACCGCAATCACGTGAAAACGCGCCTCTTTCCCTTTGACCATCATCTCGATGCGCGTTCGCCCTCTCGAATGCGCGGAGGTTCGGAACCAATATTCTAACAATCCCTGCCCGCCGGAAATTTGACTGGGTCGCATGGTCGTCGCGTGTCGAGAGATGGACTGCGTCATTCTCCCATCCGTCTCCGTGATCGACGCGCCAACTGTCGTGCGACGGGCGTGAGCAACGAAGGCTGGCAGGCAGAAAGACAACTGGTCATCCGGTCATGGATCTGCCATCTTGGCGTTCTGATCAACCCGCGACTGCCTTGTCTGGACGAAGGAGGTGATTATTACTGGTATTGCAGCGATACTCCTCGGTTGCCTGCCGCTCGTCTTTTTCCGTATATAAGGATAGCTACAAAGGCCAATTTGATCCACCGCATTCCTACCCGGTAGTCATCTAGCGAAATGCGTACCTTCGTCGTCTTGTCCGTCATCCTCGCCTCGGTCTCAAGCGCTTTGGCGCAGACCGCCTCGGCCGCTGCCTATGTTGTCACAGAGTCGCCGATCGCCAAGGCCGGTCTGCTCGCCAACATCGGCCCCAGCGGATCCAAGTCTTCAGGTGCAAAAGGTGCGCGTCGACGCATTCTGAGGAAGGCGGCCAACCCTAACGAGGTCTTCATTTGCAGCTGGCATCGTCATCGCTTCGTCAGTTCTGGCGGGTTTCTCATCGTGGGCGAAGTCGTTACTGATAGCTCTCCACGTTGCAGCCCTTCTACTACCAATCCCGACTACCTGTGAACAACATTTTTTGCGAGATCGCAGTTGCCGCTGACGACTTCGCTCAGGTACACCTGGACTCGTGACTCCTCGTTGGTCTTCAAGGCGATCATTGACCAGTACACTACGGGCCTCGACACCAGTCTCCGCGGCTTGATCGACGACTTCTTCACCGTGTGTTTTAGCCCCGATGCTACTCTATATCCGTTTATCAAGGAAATTCGTTTAGGCCGAGTCGACCCTGCAGCAGGTCTCCAACCCCTCTGGAACCGTCTCTACTGGCGGTCTGGGCGAGCCCAAGTTCAATATCGACGAGACTGCGTGAGTCGCGCTGTGATTCAGAGATTTCCGAGGGCGACGTCACTGACGGCTGTATGTAGCTTTACCGGCGCTTGGGGTCGTCCCCAGCGAGGTTTGTCTCATGTTGTGTGCTTCGCACACAAGATATTCATTTCATGCGTGCAGATGGCCCGGCTCTTCGTGCCACCGCTCTGATCACGTACGCCAACTACCTGTACGGATCCGGCAACACTACCTTCGTCACCAACACGCTCTGGCCCGTCATCAAGCTTGACCTCGACTACATCGCGAACAACTGGAACCAGACTACGTGAGCACCATACGCTTTCTATCTTCCTCGTATGGTGCTAAACACGCGACATTCTAGTTTCGATCTCTGGGAGGAGGTTAGCTCTTCGTCGTTCTTCACCACTGCCGTGCAGCACCGTTCGATGCGCGAGGGTGCGGCTCTCGCCACCAAGCTCGGTGTGACTGCTTTGGCTTCGACCTACACTTCGGCCGCCGACAGCTTGCTGTGCTTCCTGCAGTCGTACTGGAACCCCACTGGCGGCTACATCACTGCTAACACCGGCGGAGGACGCAGCGGCAAGGATGCCAACACGGTCCTCACGTCCATCCACACCTTCGACCCCGCTGCCGGCTGCGACGCCGTCACCTTCCAGCCGTGCTCGGATAAGGCGCTTGCCAACCTCAAGGTCTACGTCGACTCGTTCCGCAGCATCTACAGCATCAACTCCGGCATCGCCTCCAACGCCGCCGTCGCCACCGGTCGTTACCCTGAGGACTCGTACTACAACGGCAACGTGGGCCATTTTTCATACATTCTTTGTGAATCAGCGCTCAACCCAAACTTCTGATCCTTTCAGCCCTGGTACCTGACCACCCTCGCCGTCGCCGAGCAGCTCTACGACGCGCTCATCGTCTGGAACGCTCAGGGCTCGCTCACCGTCACCGCGACCTCGCTCCCCTTCTTCCAGCAATTTTCGTCATCTGTCACCGCCGGCACCTACGCGAGCTCCTCCACGACCTTCGCCACACTTACCACCTCCATCAAGACCTTCGCCGACGGATTCGTCGCCATCGTCGCCAAATACACCCCGTCCGGCGGAGGACTCTCGGAGCAATACGACAAGGCCACTGGCGCGCAGCTGTCCGCCGCGGATCTGACCTGGTCGTATGCCGCCGCGCTCACCGCGTTCGAGGCGCGCAGCGGCACGACGTTCGCGTCGTGGGGCGCTGCTGGCCTTACTACTTCCTGCTCGGCTGGTACTAGCACCGGCTCTGGCTCCGGCAGCGGCGCGGACACCGTCACCGTCAACTTCCAGGAGACCGCTACTACCACCTTCGGCGAGGTACGATTCGGGACAAAAAAAATTCGACCAGTAGTAGCTGATGCATGTTTTCCAGAACATCTACCTCGTCGGTTCTATCTCGGAGCTCGGAAACTGGGACCCCAACAGCGCCATCGCCCTGAGTGCGGCCAACTACCCCAACTGGCAAGGTACGGTTTCATCTTTTCTCCGTTGTGGGGCCTTGTGCTGACAGATGACCGGGTTCCTTTTCCTTTTAGTCTCCGTCGCGCTCCCTCCCTCGTGAGTACCCTATCCGGACTTCACAGTTTCATCTATCCTAACTGTGCTGCAGGACCGCCATTCAGTACAAGTACATCCGGATCTTCAACGGCGCCGTGACCTGGGAAAGCGACCCGAACAGGAGCCTCACTACGCCCGCCAGTGGATCGGCCAACGAGGTGTGTTCTTTCAGCGGGTGCTTCTCGCTCGATCCGCGCGCTCTGACAAGCACCACCATCATCACAGAATGACACTTGGCGCTGAGCTGTGACCCGGTTCGCGTCGGAGTGTGCGACCGGCTGACCGGTCATGACTTCGCGCCCCTACAAAAATGAAATCGATACCCTCCCTAGACACTCACTTACGTTGAACTCCGTCCGTTCGCCGAGAAACACCCGTACTGTTGTAGCAACTGCCTCGTTGTATGTACCTGAACAACCTAGTGCCGATCTAGAGTCGTGTGTTCTCTGCACCTTCTTCCTGCGCTTCCGGGGATTGAAGTTCCAATTCAACGCCGCCAACAATACGTAGCAACCTAACTTCCTCCCTGGTACGCTCTCGGCCCGGGCCGAGCACGAACGAACATTCCCACGCTAGCATTTGCTTCCACCCCCGCTTCGACAGACGTCCGGCGCGCAATGCAGCTGCGCAAACGGCGCGATGGGTCATGATGATTTGACTGCCGGGGCGGAACGAATACAGCTCTGTGGCCTGAGGCAGGATACTTCAAGAGCGTGCTGGCCGGCTTCTCCTCAGCAAGATTCTCCAGACTTAGCCCGACACGGATGTCAGCAGCGAAGGAAGGACTCAAGAGTTGTGCTACGCCCGATCAAGGTGCTTTCGCGCCGCAGGAGCCTATGAAGAGCGACGCCGCGCCGGTTGTCGACGCGGCCTTCAAGTCGTTCGTAGAAGGCATTCTCGCACACGACGCTATACCTGGCCTCTCCGTCGCCGTGGTGTGCCCGGACGGCGGGATCGAGCTCGGGGCCTGGGGTGTTCGAACGGAAGAGGGTGACCCCTTCGAAACCGATGTAAGTTCCCCTTCGATCTGATGCTTCCGGGTCCTTCGCTCATTCCATCCTTCGCGTACCTGTGATAGACCTTGGTAGCTGTCGCATCCGTGTCTAAGGCGTTCGTACCAGCCGCGATGGGTATCATGATAGACGACTTTGCAAAAGGGAAGAACGTTACGTCGCTCCCTCCCTCTATCGAGGTTCTGGACTGGGACACGAAGATCAAAGAGCTTTTGCCTGACGAGTGGGAGCTACAAGATCATTGTGCGACCGAAGGGATCAACTTGCGCGACATATTCGCCCATCATACTGGCCTGTCAGAGTACGTGGACGTCGCCCCCCTCGAGTATAATGGATTGCTTTAATCGCAGATGCTTTCGACAGTCATACGCACTCGCATGGTCGCGACGATATGCCTCAGGACATCATCGCTCGTTTCAAACATCTTCGGTCGACATCTGGAATTCGCCAGTCGTGGTTGTACAACAACATGGTATGCACCCCTCCGCAGTTGAAGAAGCAACTCATTTCACTTCTTCCTGTAGATGTACATGACGGGGACGTACATAATCTCGAAGTACTCTGGCATGACATATCAGGACTTCGTCGCCGATCGTATATTCAAGCCCCTCGGAATGAAAGACACCACATATTCACCTTCCCGAGCGGAAAGCACCGGCCGGTTCTCCCATTCCTGGACCAGATCCGGCCGACGTATCCCACACTTTATAGATGACCAGGTCGCGGAGCTCTGCGCGGGTGGCGGTGGTGTGATCACCACCTCCGCCGACATGGTGAGAGTTCAATGAGATCGATTCATGTATGGATTCTGACAAGGATTCATCGTAAGGCGCGATGGGTGCGAATGTGGTTACACCAAGGGGTGGATCCGGTCACGAACGAGACGGTGCTCCCGAAGTCTGTCTATGACGTCGCGATCGCGCCGGCTTCCATCGTCCGGGGTCTTCCTGGGTTCATACAAGTACCCATCATGAACTACGGTCTGGGATGGATCAGGAACTCGTTGGAAGGCTTAGATGTAGGTTATTCGTCGCCTGTTGAGCTTCCACGTCATTCAGTGCTGGCGCAGATGATATGGCACGCTGGCGCTATTCCGGGCGTATCAGCTCTCGCAGCATTCTTCCCGCAGGTCAAGGCCGGAGTAGTAGTCCTTGCAAATGCGGACAACACCACGTCGGCCACAGTGCGGGTTGGGATGCGTATCCTGAAGTCCGTACTCAAACAACCTCTCCAGGAGTAAGTCGATTTCCCCGCGCGCTCAAGATGTTTGATAGACGCATGCGCTCTAGTACCGAAGCTGGCGAACAAGGAGCTAGCCCTGCCGCTCACAGATCCGTGGGCGTGCCGCCTCCTGCTGCATCAAGCGCTCCGGCGATGGCGCCTTCTCTCGCACATCTCGCGGGTATTTACTCCGATCCCGGATACGGAACTTTAAACCTACGCGCCTCCGAGAGTGCTTCGCGCTACAGCGATGCTGTGATAGCTGATTTCGCGAGCGTGGATGCAGCGAAGGGGGATTCGGCGGGGCCGCAGCTCCTCGCCGCCTGGAACCGCGTGTTCTCGAGCCACGTCCGCTTTGTCCCGCGCGCCGATCGCGCAGACACGTTCGACGTCCGGTTCACGATGCTGTACCCGCGGGGGTACGGGGCGGACGCGACGCCGTTCGAGACGACGGCGCAGCTCGGGCCCGGCGCGCAGGCCACGGCCGAGTTTGTGATGGACGAGGAGGGCGAGGTGTTGGGATTCGGGATGTTTGGCGTGGCGGGAGGGAAGACGGAGAGGATGAGGACAGGGAAGACGGTGTGGGAGAGGGCGGACGTGTGGTTCGTGAGGGAGCGTGGGCCCCGGGTCGAAGCGCACGAGTAGCTGTAAGTGAATCCTTTCCGTCCCAGCGGCGCGATCGGACAAGGGGGATTGCGTGATCCGGTTGCAAAGAATGGCTTGGACTGCCAGAACAGGGCGAGCATATGCCCCACTGGGCAGCTTCAGTCCGACATGTTAGGGTTCGGGGCAGGTTCCTCGTGCATATCAACGCGCATGATCAGTTCCTTCGTGTCGAGAATGCATCATGCATCGAACCGTAATGCCACCAACGTGTCGTATGATCGAAGTGTATCCAGCAGGAGTACGCGGATCGCTTCAACAGTTTGGCAAACTCATTGTGAACGATCTGATTGAAATCGCGTTTACCGGTTTCGTGCGTTTGGTTCCGAGACCCTTCTCCACGAGTCAACGAGACCAAGGTCAGGTTGCGTACCAGCCGCCGTCTTGCCGCTATCCCATTGGGTAGGTCGGCCCGGGCCGCACGTCCGGATCCTCGATGGATGAGAACGTTCGCACGCTTCCCCCGCTTCCTCCCCGCGTTACTAGCGCGCGCGCCCGCGGTCAGGCTACCACGGCGCGTTCTGCAATGCAGGCTTGTCATGGTGATTTGACGACCCGGGGCGAAGCCCTGGACCCCAGACTACTTCAAGAACTGACCTCCACGTCGCTTTCTCGACAGCGAGCCTCCTTGGAGACTGGATCTAGGGCCGGTCACTACTACTGCTACGATGTATCCGCCTAAAGGTCGCGCAGGCTGGGTTTTGCTCTGGAGCATAATCGTGAGCGCCAACACGACGCAGAAGCCGCTGAATGACTATGCGCCCGTCCTCGACTCCGCATTTGGGACGTTCGTGGAAGGAGTTCTGGCGAGCGATACCATCCCTGGCATTTCGATGGCCGTTATTCGTCCGGATGGCGGTGTTGAGCTTGGAGGCTGGGGCATCCGTACAGAAGCAGGCGATCCTTTTGAAGACACAGTAAGTCCCGGCCCAGACGTATTCCCGGATTGGCGCTCATGTGCCCCTGTATTCGCGAATTCTTGCGTTAGACTCTGACAGCTGTTGCGTCGGTGTCGAAGGCGTTCGTACCTGCCGCAATGGGTATCATGATGGATGATTTTGCGAAAGGGACGAACGTGACGGCGCTTCCTGCGTCTATCGAGGTCTTCGACTGGGATACCAAGCTCACAGCACTCTTGCCCGATGAGTGGGAGCTCGACGATCGGTGTGCGACCGACGGCGTCAATTTGCGCGACTTATTTGCCCATCACACCGGAATGCCCGAGTACGCTACTTGTGTTGCGTTTCCATGATGGGACGGTAGTCTGATCTGGTACCGTTGACAGCCATCCCCACTCTCACACCCGCAGTGAGACGCCCAAGGATATCATTGCTCGTATGAAGCATCTAAGGTCTACGTCGGGTATTCGGCACAGTTGGTTGTATAGCAATGTAGTGCGTTGATGGTACTGTTCGGCGTGCTGGATACTTCCGCTCACCATTTTTTACTTCCGAACCTAGATGTACATGACCGGAACGCACATCATCGCCAAGTACTCGGGAATGTCGTACGAGGACTTCGTCTCCGAGCGGATATTCAAGCCGCTCGGAATGAAGGACAGCACCTACTCGCCTTCGCAGGCAGAAAAGACGGGACGATTCTCGCAGTCCTTCACGAGCCATGGCCGGCGCATCCCGCGTCTGATCAACGACGAGATTGCAGACATTTGTGCAGGGGGAGGAGGCACGATCACTACCGCGGCGGACTTGGTGAGCGCACCCTTCATCGAGGGTCACGTTCCGATGCAGGAGCACTCACAACTTCCTGGCAGGCGCAATGGTTGCGTATGTTCCTCCATCAGGGAGTTAACCCCGATACGAACACCACGGTCTTGCCGAAGTCGGTCTACGATGCCGTGATCGCGCCGACTTCCATTGTTCCAGCTCTCCCTGGGTTCATGGAAGTGCCGGTGCTGAATTATGGCCTAGGCTGGCTCAGGAACTCGTACAGCGGCCTTGATGTTCGTAATTGATTATTGTTTGGTCCATCATTCCACTCATACGACATGCAGATGATATGGCACGCCGGTGCTATCCCGGGCGTGTCCGCGCTCGTGTCCTTCTTCCCTCAAATCAACGCCGGAGTCGTCATCCTCGCCAACGCCGACAGCAAGTCAACGTCGGCATTGCGCATCGGGGCCCGAGTAGTGAAAGCGATACTCAGGCAGCCGCTGGACGAGTAAGTTATCTCCGCCGTATCGCGGAGAAGCTGCGGTGCCTGACATGACGAATGAAGTGCTAAACAGGGAGACGCCACACCCGCTCAGAAGCCGAAGAAGGAGCCGACAGAGACAGAACGCACGCCGGTGACGGAATCTCTCGTACAGTTCGCAGGGAGATACACGGATCCGGGTTACGGAACGTTCGACCTCTGCGCGGCCGAGAGCGATTCTGACTACTGCGGCGCTGTCGCAGCGGACTTTGCGGTCGTGGACGCGGTTTCCAAGAACGCGTCTGATCGTGGGTCGCAGCTGCTCGGGGCCACCGACCGCGTATGGTCGGACCATATCCGTCTCGTTCCGCGTACTGGGAAACCCGGCAAGTTTAATGTGCACTTTACGAACCTGTACCCGCGCGGGTACGGTGCGGACGCAACGCCGTTCGAGACGGTCAACATGGGCAGGGGTCAGATCACGGCCGAGTTCGTGATAGACGAAGTCAAGGGGGAGGTCATTGGGTTTGGCTTGTTCGGGGCGACGGGAGGCGCGACAGAGCGGATGAGGACGGGGAAGACGGTGCAGGAAAGGGCAGACGCATGGTTCGTCAAGGAGCACAGGGATCGTGCAGTGGCGCACGAGGAGCTATAGACGGGACCACACGGCAAGGTCATAGTGCCCAAACGCTATGGTTGGACATCGGACATGAATAGCGACATATATACGGAGCGATCAAATGTAACGATAGCAGGGATAAATTCTTGGCTCATTTGTTGGTCAAATTAGATAGGAAGGGAGTGTGTATATTGAGGGCTCGGATGCGTGAAAAAAAACCGACATCGTCGGGAACAGTAACTCGGACGAACAAGCTGACGCGACAATATATGCTTAGGTAGAATACGCGATGCGGTGATGTTATAATGAATACTGAACAAGAGGAACGAGAGACGGGGCGAAGACGGGGCGAAAGCGGTCAGGATGAGGCCTGAGGCAGTCAATCCGCTGGGAATCCTGTTGATCCACCCAATCTGTAAGCCTGCCGTGCAGGAGAGGAATCCTTGGAATTCTGTAACAGAAACCAAGCATGCATCTCAGTGGAAGGAAAAGGAAAAACTGACTGCTACGGCTCATCGACAGCACTTGCTGTAATCATTCAGAGGGAATGTATGTTGCTGTTTATACATTGGAGGCATCGAAGCCTTTATGCGCGCTTTAACGGCATCCTTCCGGTCCAAGTCAATTTTGGAGAAGTAGTTATGAGTTCCAACGAGGTTCTGTCTTCATGTCGTGTTGTCGTTTTCCAGATGTTGTCCCAAAGATCTCTTATTCGAATCACAGGGCTGATTCAGGGGGCGCGTCTGGGTGCTCAAGCGGGTAAGGGTAGTTGTAGATGCACAAGTAGAGAAAAGAAAGATGTCTTGATGGTATTTTATCCTTTTAACTCAGAGTTAGATGCCGAAAGACGTGTAGGGCACGCGGTCGGTGGGTCTCTGTCTTCATGCAAAATGAATACCATATGCGGGTCGAACGACAGGAACGAAGCGCAACAATGCGACACCTCTCGTTTCAATGTGGGATTTCAGGCAGATCCGCAGAAATCAATTGTCGCTAGTGCAGCTGTGCAACTCCTGCAACGAGGTCAAACGAGGAAGAGATCTAGCCTGATTCGGACTCGGAGCAGCTCGGAGCGCCCCTCATTGACGCATCACGTGCATTATCTCTTTCTCTCTCTGTCCAGTGTCTTTTCCCTGCCACTGCCAGAATCGACACGACTCGTTGGCATCCGACCAAATGTGACTGTGCTCGCTTGAATCGCACCACGACTTTCAAGGACTATGACACACTTGTCGATGCATGGTTCTTACTTCGCAGGGGTCCGAGATTACGCGGTTTTGATCAATTGCTCGCGAAGTCGAGACTGAACTGGCGGTCCCCCTTGCTGACATGTTTGTATGATGCAACCAACGGTTTTTCTCGGTGGATGCCTCGACGGACGGATGCGACGTCAGGCCTGCGTTTTGTCGAGTCTTGTTCTGTGGTCGAGTACGCGCCTCCTCGTACTTATCGCGCTCGAGGTTGGACGGAAGGCATGTACTCGCTGCTCGAACCTTTGGAAAACGACTGGCTGGAGAACATTGCGGCAGCCGTACCGGTTGGTGAAGGTCAGCACACCCGACCTTTAGCTGTGAGGGATATCGCTGCGGCTGATCTGGTCAGTAGTCAAAGCACATATACATGGAGGTTCATGCTGAAATATGCGTCTAGTTTTGATCTTGCTCATCGTGCGTGTTCATGAACTGGGTATCTACCCGTACACGGATTATCATATTCCCACATCCATAATCGAGGCCGTCATCACAGCCTTGACCGTCTCAGGACGCTCCGCCACTTGCCGTTACTTCTCGATCGATCCATTTTGTTTGTGATTAGGGGATTTTGTTGACGACTTTCGCAGTCAGAAGCGCTGCACACCCTCGTCTTCGCTGTGTTCCAACTCGTCTACATCGCGTCCATATACTCGCAGGCCGTGCAAATCACAGTTTGCAGCGGCCGCTTCTTCGCTCCCCTTCCCTTTCTGAACGTATTATACTGGCCCGCGCCTTCCTTAGCGGCCGCTGCACGTCTTCTCTCTACAGTGGCGACGTCAGTCAGCCGCTATACCGAGCCTCCATGGCTTTCTTTAACGTTTGGGAAAGAACGCGAATCGTTGTGGCGTGGTTGCTTGTCACTCATTCCGGTCAGCGATTGTCCTAGAGGTACGCTCTACAATCGTTTGTCGTCCTCGTTGCGTCGTCCTTATGCTAGAACTAGATCGATACCTCCCGCACCGGGCTTGAGCGGGATCAAATCGGGGTAGCTCCACGAAGTATGGCCTACCAAACCCCGCACCGGAAACGATACGGCTCTTCGAAAGAAGTAACCTCAGCGCTCTGTTCACTAATGTACGCTCGCTGGAGGAAGCGTATCCGGTCACTCTCCTGTCACCCCCATATTCTATTCCTTCTCTAAGAGATGCTGACGCCTGAGTCGAGGCCAGCTATCGGAAAGCGCGTCAACCTGGCTTCCATTCAGCGTTATCCATGCGCGCGCCCCGCGGCGCACAACAACGGCCGCGTTCTTTCCCCGCGTCATGCGCACGCCACGCCGTCCAGAGACGAAGAGCGAAGAGATGGTTTTGGGGATTCGACTGTGGCTCATGGAGCTTGGTCGGGTCATGGCTCAACCTCTGGGATATTTAAAGTCGGCCTTTGCTCGCCTTCCAGCCCAGCACATCCTCGCCTACACTCATCAGATGTTCAGCTTCAGGAAGAAAACTGCAGGATGGACTCTCCTCTGTGCCGTCGCGGTCGCTCGTGCCGAATTCCGCTCGCAGCAACCCATGCAGGTCGGTTTTCCGGTGATCGATGACAATTTTGGGAAATATATCGAGGAAATGCTTGTGAACCACACTATCCACGGGCTCTCGGTGGGCATCGTCCGCCCGGACGGCGTTATCGAAACCGGTGGCTGGGGCGAGCGCACTGAAAGTGGTGATGCCTTCACCCCCGACGTAAGTTCGATGTCAATACGATCGGGGCCAACGATGCTAAAGCACCTTTTCCCGTTTACTTCTCTCTTCGCAGACTCTCATGGCTGTTGCCTCGGTGTCGAAAGCGTTCGTGTCGGCCTCGATGGGCATCCTGATGGATGACTTTGCCAAAGGGACGAACGTTACCTCGCTGCCACCGTCGATCGAGGTGTTCGACTTGGAAACGAAGATCGATGCGCTCCTGCCCGAGGACTGGGGGCTCGATAACGCATGCTCCGAAAACGGTACCAATGTGCGCGACCTGCTGTCCCATTCCACTGGACTTCCGGAGTAAGCTGCATATTCTCCCTCGTCATCGTAAGTATGCCGTTCTGAATTTACCTTTTCATTAGTCACTCCCAATCGCATTTCCGGGAGGAATCGCCCCCGGATATCGTCGCTCGTCTTCGCCATCTCAGGACGTCGACGGGACTTCGGCACTCCTGGTTGTACAGTAACATGGCACGTACAGTGCATGTGAATGCTGCTAAAATGCCCTTCCTAATTAACTCGTTCACTAGATGTACATGACCGGAACGCACATCATCAAGAAATACTCTGGAATGTCCTACGAGGATTTCGTTACCGAGCGCATATTCAAGCCGCTTGGGATGCAGGACAGCACCTACTCGCCGAAGAATGCGGAAGCAACAGGGAAGTTCTCGCAGTCTTTCGAGACCTCCGGCCGACGCATCCCCCACGCGATCGACGACCAGATTGCGCCCATCAGCGCCGGTGGCGGCGGTTGCATCACGAACGTGGCGGACCTGGTAAGCATTCGTCTCTTTATTACACGAAAGCCCGGACGCTCAGTCGAATCCGATCAGTCGCGATGGCTGCAAATGTTCTTGCACCAAGGAGTCGATCCGGTCACAAACAAGAGGATCCTCCCTCAGTCGACGTACGATGCCGTGACCTCGCCGGCGTCCATTATTCCAGCTCTCCCCGGATTCCAAATCGCCCCGGTCATGGTTTACGGTCTCGGCTGGATGAGGAACACGTTCTACGGAATGGATGTAGGTTCTTCATCGCTTTCAGAATTATTTTATACTGAGCTGTCACGAAGATGATATGGCATGCTGGTGCAATCCCAGGCGTATCGGCACTCGCTGCCCTTTTCCCCGAGATCAACACAGCTGTCGTCGTGCTCGCGAATGCTGACAACAAGTCTGACGCCACGATCGCGATAGGAGGGCAGATTATAACTTCGATAGTTGGGCAACTGACAGACGGGTACGTCCAACAATAGTCTCGCACTAGGGTTTCCTCATCAGTAAGCTCCAGGCAAACTGACCCTGAAGACAGCACCGCCTCTATGCCTATGCAGTCGCGGACGGCAGGACGCGCTCAGGCGATATCCCTCATGGATCTGGCGGGAACGTACTCCGATCCAGGCTATGGCACTTTCAACCTCTGTGCTCCGGGAAGCTCGTCGTCGTACTGTCACGATGTGATATCCAATTTCTCGACCGTCGACGGGTCGTTGGGGGACACGCCGCAGCTCCTCGCCGCCTCGGCTCGCGTATGGTCCAGCCACATCCGCTTCACCCAGCATTCCGACAACGAGAACGTGTTCGACGTCCGCTTCACGACCCTGTACCCGCAAGGCTACGGCAAGGACACATCGCCGTTCGAGATGATGAAACTCGGAGAGGGGATGACGACGGCCGAGTTTGTGCGGAATCTGCAGGGTCAGGTGATTGGATTCGGGCTGTTTGGGGTGGCAGGAGAGGTGACGAACAGGATGCGGGCGGGCGGGACGGTGCAGGAGCGGGCGGATGCGTGGATGGCGAAAGTGCCTGAGAGGCGCCGCCCTCACGCCAGCGCCGGAGGATCGTGCCAGTGTCGCGAGTGAGGGGAGGCAATTCAAAACGGACATCGATCGCAGTGCTCAGATACTCTTCGATGCGCACAACAATCGCACTTCTTGGCCAAAAACCCGGGACCGCTCGAAGTCCTGACTCCCTCTGTAATATCGTTTCAGTCGCTCTAGCCTTGTGAATCAATATTCCCATCCTGACAAAGTCAATATGCACGAAAATACGATATTGCGACGTAGCGTCAAGATCATCGATCACATTGGCACAGCGCAGTAAGGCTGAGAAGGCAACTGTCAGGAAGCGAAGGTTGTACGGCGGTGGCACGAAAGATTGAATTGTTGTCCCGGTTCGGTTCGTTCATGTTCGCTCCCACAATTTAGTCGCCAGAGCTGCGACTCTGCGGTTTTGACTCCAGCGTCCATACGGCGCAGGCTAAATACATTTGATAACGCACTATTTCCGCGGCTGGTGCTCGCTCAAATTGAGTTGCTCATACCACTCGTCGACTCGCGCACGCCGGATGCTTCACGTTGCTCGGTTTGCGCTGTTGCTGAGCGTGGTCCCTCACTTCGCCGGCGTGTATGGGACTACACAGCAGCCGCTTGTTCTCGATACTCCGAGCGAGAGCAAGATCATCGACGAGAGATTTGGTTCGTTCGTGCAGGAGGTTCTGGCTAATGAGACTATCTCTGGGATCTCAGTTGCTGTTGTGCGGCCCGATGGGGAAGTGGAGCTCGGTGCATGGGGCATTCGAACGGAGCAGGGCGATGATATGGAGCCCGATGTGAGTCTACGATGCTGGCGTTGAACGATGCAGTCTAATGGGTCCCCTTGCCCTGATCATCATAGACGTTATTCACTATCGCATCGTGCTCCAAGGCATTCCTTTCCGCATCTATGGGCATATTGATCGACGACTTTGCATCCGGGAGAAACGCGACAGCACTCCCGTCCTCCGTCAGATTATTCGACTGGGAAACAAAAGTGAAAGCTGTCTTGCCGGGCGAATGGGAACTCGAAGATGAGTGGGCGACGGAGAAGGCCAACATACGCGATATCCTGTCCCACGTCTCTGGTCTTCCGCGGTACGTTGGCGACGCTCGTAGGCGTTCGCAAGCAGGGCTGATATGATTGCTTGGTTTCCGGTCACGACTATTCCTATGGTCCAGAAGACACCACGAAGGACGTTGTTTCCCGACTGAAGGATCTCAGGGCCGCTTTCGAGCTCCGGCATACCTGGTCGTACAATAATCAAGTATGATCTCAGTCAACTTCCTTTGTTTACCCCAAACTCGTTGGTGCTGATTCCTTGTGCAGATGTATATGGTTGGCTCCTACATCATATCGAAGTACTCCGGCATGCCATACGAGCAGTTCGTCGTCGAACGCGTCTTCAAGCCGTTAAACATGAGCGACAGCATGTTCTCGCAGGACCAGGCTGCTAAGACCGGCCGCTTCTCCGACAGCTGGAACAAGTATGGGCGAAGGATCCCTAGGTGGTTCGAACGCAAGAAAATCGCGGAGCTTAGCGCCGGTGCCGGAGGTGTCATCACCACTGCGGCCGATCTGGTCTGTGAGGCTGCTATCCCTTGTGATCCGCCTCTTATCCGCGCTTCTCTAGTCACGCTGGTTACGCATGCTCATGAACGAGGGAGTTGACCCAGATACAAATGTCGTTGTCATACCGAAATCCGCCTTTGCAGCCGCAACAACGGCATCCGCGATCATAGACGGTTATACGAAAAGCAATGACCTCTCTATCCAAGGCTACGGCATGGGTTGGCTCAGGCACCACTACATGGGACGCGATGTTAGTTTCCTTCTCTATATCCCCCGATGATCACTAATCGAAAGAGATTCCGTAGCTCATCTGGCACTCGGGCGGTATCCCTGGGATATCGACGTTCGTTGGCTTCTTCCCTAACGATAACCTCGGTCTGGCGGTGCTCGCGAACGCAGACGAGAAATCGCTGGCGACCATGCGCGTGGCGACGGAGATATTGCAAGCTGCTTTGAAGGTTACTGCAGACGAGTGAGCACATCCTGATGTATGATCGGCTCCTGCAGCGTGCTCACGGACTATGGCGTAGACCGTTCCCCAAAGCTGCGCTCGATGTGCACCGAAGTCAGGGTCCTCGCAACGTTACTGTTGAAGCCTCATCCGAGGTCGAGACCGAGGGCATAGATCTCTCTATCTTCGCCGGGACATACACCAATGCTGGTTACGGATCCTTCACGCTCTGCGCCCCGAAGAGCTCTTCCCACTACTGCGATGAAGTCCACCAAGACTTTGAGTCGGTCGATGCCGCATCGCCGAACCCACCGCCGTCCTCGCAAAAGGCGAATCAATTGCTCGCCGCGTGGCCGCGGCTCTGGTCCAGCCATTTGCGTCTCGTTAGGCACGCGGACAGCAGCACCACGTTCAACATCACCATGGACGCACTATTCCCGCAAGGATATGGTGCAAACAAGACGGCGTTCGGGATGTGGGAGACGGAGAGCGATGCGACAGTGGAGTTCGTCGTGGACGAGACTGGGAGGGTGGAGGGGGCCGGGTTGATCGGCACGGTCGTCGGGAAGACTACGGACAGACAGAGGTGGGGCAAGAATGCACAAGAGAGGGCCGACGCTTGGTTCACAAGGGTATGACCGTTTGAACGTGGTAGTATCAAGCCTATGCATGTACGCATCCACATATCTACATCGCGCACGGGTCCCAGTTACGAGGGATCTACCGCCTGGTTCGCTTTCTGCGCGCGCCGCTTTTCAGCCCACTCTTTCGCTCGCGCTCGCCGGGCCTCTTTCACGGCCTCGTCTCCATCCTCGTTAGCCCTACCTGCCGGTTCATCCGGCTCTGATTTCCCCGCCACTGCCGCCGCGACGTCCTCGACCTCGCTCTCCTCATCGCTATCGCTCCCGTATCCTGCGAGGCCGCCCAAGTTGGGTTTCTGCACGGTCATTGCCATTTCCTTTTCCCTCTTTGCAGCGCCGGCCTGCGCCTTCGTGAGCGCCCAAGCCCGCTTCCACCGCCCTCTGAGGAAAGCAAAGCGCGGGTCCGCTCCGTGGTTGGCGAGTATCCTCATCTCGAGCTGCGCCGCGTTGGGCGAGCCGACGAGATGCCCCGCCGTGCGGTCCATCAGCTCCTTCTGGTGCGGCTCCGGCTCCTCGTCGCTCAGCCACCGTTCCTCGGGTTCTGCCTCTGGTTCGTCCTCGAGCAAGGCCCGCATGCGGGCAGCGTGGTTCTCCGCGAGGACGCGCCGCCGTTTCTCGCGGCGATAGTCCTCGATTTCGGAAGGCCCGAGGAAGAACGTGTCCTCGCTGTCCGACGGAAGGTCGTCCCAGCCGACGCGGGCGAGCACGTCGCTGGCTTCATGAGTCGGCGTAGTGGTTGTGCCATCATTCTCCGGCAAGGTGTCCAGAAGGAGGCGGGCATCGAACCTGTAGAAACATACTTCAGCGTGCCGTCTCAGGCAGACCCAAAACGAAGAAGTGGTCGTATCCTTGTCCGACGGGAAACTAGCGAATCATAACAAGCTGGTCCTCGTCATACAGCGAACCAGTTTACGCAGTCCTCCAGTAGTAAAACATCTGTCTTCATGATTGCAGCGTACCTATCTACCCATACAGCGTCTTGAACCCCGTCGTCCCCTTCTCCGTACTCATCCCACATATGCTGCTTCCTTTCATTGCCTTCGCCACCCCACCGTAGCAGTCCTTCTCCCGGTGCTGTCGCACCGTCGACCACCCGGAGTTCCAGCGCGGCGGCCGAGCTCCAAGCCTGCGGTCCTCGTACAATGTCCGCTTCATGGGCTTGAATGAAGAGGCAAGGGTCGAAGGCGTCCGATGTCCCCGGTTCGTTCCATGACGAATCGTTATCTCTACCGCGTCGACGGCCCGAATGCGACGGATGTTGCTTGCGCTTACGCCCAGGCATCCAGTACGACGAGATCGGTGAAGAATAGAGTAGTTGCAGAAAGCTAGATAGTAATGTGTAGCCCAGTGGCCACGTCTTTGTCTTTGCGTAGTAGCCCAGGCAGCTGGAGTGAGCTTGATCACGAGTTGAAGAGAAGAGCTTGATGAAGTTCGCGTCTCAGAGGCCGGGGCCTATGTGCTACACTAGAAGACAGCAGCGGTCCGTGGCTCTTGCTCTATGCATGTTACGACGATAGGGTAACAAGGTAATCATAGCTAAATAGAGACAGAACTGTAGATTTTACGATGTAGCCAGAGACGAACGAACGTGATGTGAGTACATAGGCACTGGTAATTGTGACGAGATCAGTGAACGTTTTCCTTCGGCGCACAACCGCGTGTGTTCACTGCCCGAAGGATGATACCCGTGACAGTGTGTTGGCAAAGACGCTGGAGTAAGCTCTCTGTCTTGATTAAGTATACACGCCTATTGCTTCATCGTAATTGCATGAACATCCGATATTGTTGAGCTCTAGTGTTATACATATCCACAAGGTATGAAAATGCCAGTTGAATGGCGAAAGAAAATGTGCAATACCCCTCTTTCCCTGTTGGAGGGTGGGTTGCGAGCCATGACCTGGACCCCAGAAGGTACGGCGGAATAATCCGTCCGACCCGCACCGACACCGATTGGTCGACGACAGGCTTGGTGGTCGCAGGAGGCCCTCAGGCAGTTATCCGCCTCGAGCCAAAACGAGCTTCGAGGCGTAACCGTCATCAACAACCCGGAGGAGGCGCGAAACTCGCGCAAGTGAAATAAACTACGTCTTCGAAGAAAATGTCCGCCGCCGCCACCACCCCACCACCCCTGGCGATTATGCGTTATGCGGAGAAGAATAAGAAAAATGCTAATGACGCAGGAATACGTCTTCGAAAGGGATGACAAAATATGTGTCCGCCGCCGCCACCACCCCACCACCCCAGGCGCTTTTGCGGAGAAGAATAAATGACAAATAAACAAAGTGCCCATGACGCTAGTCCAGACGCAATTCTGCGGGAGTTATGGGAAGGCGGTGATCAAAGTTTTCCAGAGAGGCAGCGCCCATGCGGCGAAACCTATCGCGCTTGCGGAATTGCTCCATCCACTTGTGAGATACCCCCAGTTTGTTGCCGCTAGAGTAATAGTCAGGATTTTTACTGAGAACCTGTGCCTTGTCGTGGATCATCGAGTTCGTGACTTGTACTCCTTCGTGAAGCTTCTTGTCGATCCATAGGGACAGGTGTTCTTCCAGCTTTCCGTATCTGGCACATCTGTGCAACGTCTGATAAGCGGGAGAAAAAGACCGGAGACTGACAGAACTGACATAGGTCGCTCCCGAGGACGTACCCCTTCTTCGGCGGCGACATCGTACACACTTGGGAGTGTAGGGACCTTGTGCTTCTGGGGGCTACTGTTCGATTGAGACCGTGACCTGATTGGACGAGCGCGTTCGACGCCACGGAGACCATTGAAAGAGCGTGTGGGCGATGACATAGGCGCAGGATAGAGTTCGTATTGGCCGCTCATGACAGGCACTTGATAGACGGTCGAAGAAGCCAGGTGCGCTTGACTGGATGATGGGCCCGAAAAAGTCGTTCCCAGTGCCTGCATCCAAGACGGCACTTGTGAATACAGTTCTTCAACAGTCGCCGACGCACCTGGTCAGCATAAGCTTCTTGGTATTGACCCTGTTGCCGCATGGTCTGCCCCATGGGCGGATACGGCGGTCCCTGTGATCCTTGTACTCCTATTACCATGTCAAAGTGTGGAGATATCTTATCTGATCTTCCAAGAGCGCTCGACTAACCGTTTGACATACAAGACGCGGACGCGGCGATCGGGGGCGGCGTAGAATATAGCATGTGCTGACCACCCCATCCCTGCGAAGGAATGTTGTCAGTTTGGTTGGGCATATAATGTACGTCACCAGATTGTCTAAGAGGCTCCTGATGTCCCTGGTAGACCTGCGGCCCGGGTATTTCGTTGACGGTTGCGTTCGGGGGTCCCGGAGGCGCAGAGTACAGTAAGTTTGGGTATTGATTAACATTACCATACGGTTGAGAGGCCGGAGTTGTCATCTGTGAAGGGTGACCAGTACTGTATAATGAGTGTTTAGTTTTCGAGGACTCAGCGTGAGGATAATATTGCGCGGAGGGTTGTCCGTGGTTCATGATAATGTGATTAGTCGCCTGGACTAAGGTAAAATACGATTTAGTGTTAAGGATAGTGGACCGTCTATGAGCCGCCGGGGGACAGAACAGGTGGTGCTGGAGGACGAGAGAGACATTGCGCATCACGCTCTCCTTTTAATCTGACCTCGCATTCAAGGGGAAGCAACGAGGCAGGACACGCTGTCCGTGGGTCCCTTGTTCACATGTACCACGCTTGCCAGATCAAGACGAAAGAGAGAGGAACGAGGCGCAGATACAAGGGACAATGTCGCCTCGTGTCTGTCTATCAAGGAGCAGGCGGTGTTCAGCGTGAGTTATCATTATTGCAAGGCCATTGTCCCGGCGATGGCCGCACGCAACGAGGCCAGTCAAGTCGAAGGAAGAAGACAAACGGAACTCTTTCGGGAAGTTGGTGCGCGCCCACCACTTCCACTGGAATGTCCACGTGATTCGAACTCCGGCCTTCGCCTCTTCGCCGTAACTAACTTGTCGACTTTTGATCTTTGGTCACCGTTCTACAGTTCCCTTCACTTGGTCAAATCCGATACGAGGCTACCCCCACGCTGACGGTGCCGTGCATCACGTTGGGTGATCTCCGTTACCGTCGCAGAACGAGAAGTTCGAACCCTGGAACCCGGCACGATCGGATGTCGTGCTACTCGCAAGAGCTTGCTACATTCACAATGGAGCTGGGGTATAAGGGCATCTGTGAGTATACAGTACCCACAGTTCTCGTCTTTGACCTTCAGGCTGCCGGGCCACTGGTCGTCCAACAGTAAGGCTGTTTGTCAATCGGCATCGCAGGCTGCGCACACCAGCCGAACGCTGGTTCGTCAATGCTTGATGGCCGATTGTTTCAGAACTTGCTGGACCGCGTCGAGAATGCCACCACCGCTAGGTTCTTGTCGCGTGTAGCTGCAGAACATAGCTTGCTGTCACCCTCCCATGATACCGGAGGTTTCTTCGGCCACCAACTGCTAACCACCTACCGTTTCAAGGTACACTCCACAACGCTATCCCACGGCTTCCCTTTGAACTTGAATCGCGCATATCACTCTGCATCTATGCTGCGTATGAATATGGACAGCGTGAACATAACGAGACGGATACCGGCCAAGATGTATCCAATGTCTCGTAATACGCTGCGCAGTTGCTTGACGCCCTGGTTCTGGTAAGCCTGAATCCTGTCATGCACGAATTTCAAACGTTGAAACAGATTCTGTCATATAGATCGTGCTCGACGTGCCGTCCACAACGGGGATGGAAGGGTGCAAGGTGCTTCCTGGATTATGTATAAGCGGAGACTTCAACGGGGTGCAAGCCTGATCGAACGAGCGAAGCGCGAGCGTATCGTGCCGACGCTCCTGGAGGCTTGCCTCACACCTCATCCGGAACGATCCTCAATCAGAAGTCTCGCGGCGCGCCGCCATGGCCTCCGACTGAGTAGGCTTTACCATGCTCTCCGCCCTTCTCGTGGAATGATGGTATAGCTGACACCGTCACCAGCCACAGAATGGTCATCGTGAACATGGCTCCCATTCAATCATGCTACTTCCGGGCAACTACTGCTCGCGCCCCGCCCACAATTGGAGTGGCGTCGTCAGAACGCGAGACGGATGAAGGGAGCGTCGAGTGTACGAGGGTGGTCCCGATATTACGGAAGTACCGCCCCCGTACAGAGTATAAGAGTGCGATTGTTCGTCGAATGTCTCTTCAGCAAGCATCGCAAGCTACAACTGAGCAGCATCTCGACTTCCAACTACAATCGTACAAAAC
Source organism: Punctularia strigosozonata HHB-11173 SS5 (assembly GCF_000264995.1). Lineage (NCBI taxonomy): Eukaryota > Fungi > Basidiomycota > Agaricomycetes > Corticiales > Punctulariaceae > Punctularia > Punctularia strigosozonata. Next base: position 1,325,458 of record NW_006767442.1, on the reverse strand, counting down.
ATGTTCGCCCTCTCTGTCGCCACCGTCGTCGCTGCCCTCGCTGGATTCGCAGCAGCCCAGGAATCCCACCGGGTCTCCGTACGTGCCTTGTCGTGTAGCCTGCCAGGATTATCGCGTTGAATGTCTCCTGCAGATGACGAACAGGTGCTCCTCTGGAACCCCTGTCTTCCTTTACGAGGCCAACGGCAACCCTCAAGGCTCGACGACCATCAACGGTCAGCTCCTCGGCGGCATCGCCTGGCTCGAGAACTTCGCCGGCGCCAACTGTCTCAGCTCCGGCGTGAACTGCGGCGCGGTAGAATTCACCCTTCGCAACGACGCCCCGAACCAGAACGCGGCAGACTTCACGCTCGAGGCTCAGCCCGCGAACGGTAACCACCAGTTGTAAGTTAACTCCTCTACCATCCTGTATAGAGCGCGCCGTTGTTGATGCGGCGTCTTGCAGCACCTACCCGATGTCGTTCAGTTACATCGGAGGCGGGGCTTGCAACGGCATCAGCGACAACTGCCCGTCTCTCGGAGACTGCCCTCACGCCTTCACCGATCCTACCAACGGCACTCCCCTCCAGTGCGTCGGAACGAACGCCGGTGTAAGTCTTCTATCGTATCGTAGGTGTTGATACGAAGACTAACCAACTGCATTCCTGCGCAGATCCAAATCACCTTCTGCTAAACTTTGAGCCGGTGGAGAACGAGGTCCAGCCGTCCTTAGATGATTGTGTGGTCCCGGAGCACAGCTGAAATACCGGTCTTGATATTCTGTCCGTGTTGATTCTACGCATACATAGGTTGTACTAGTTGAGCCATGGTATCAATATGCTATCATACGGTGTAAATAAGGCAGCTTCGCGTCCCTACCATGTTATCTCGCGGTACAGGCGAGCCACGGCCCCACCAGTCCACTACTGGCCAACAGTGCTCACCGTAAGTACCAAAATTCATCACGTTGCGGAGAAGCACGATGCGCAATGCGCCAAGTGCCTCCGCCGCAATGTATCACAGCTGCACCGCGACCGGGAACAAATCTGGCGAGACCTGCCGGAGTCATTTGACCTAAGTACCTTTGCCATGTAATGTCCAGCGTCGAGAATCGTCGTGAGGCGAAGCGATCTAACAGCCAATCGTGTTCGGGTGTTCTGCTGGCTTCCCGTCCAGCCACGTCGTCCACTTCTTGTCTGAATAAACGCAAAGCCGACGATGGAGAAACGCCTGCACCAGCCTGGGCGAACAAGAAGACTCCGGCGAAGCCAAGAGTGACGAGGACTGAATCGAAGCCTACCCCGCTCGTGTCTGTAGTCCACCGACAACGCCGTAGACAAGCACCCCTGACTCCGACCGCGATCTGCGAGCTACTTCGCCCGAACACGACCCCCCCGTGCCAGCGCAAGAAGCACCCGTACCCCAGCAGTCGCCACCCCGCACTGCTCAGAACGTGCTAGCCCACATTACTGGACAGAGCGCCCTGGCTACCACCTTTCAAGCGCATCACACCTTCAAGACTGTCTTTCGTCTGCACGCCCCTCTCAAGCGTCAGTCACCATGCTGCTCCCACCGCCCAGCCCATGACCTTGAGCACAGCGCCAGCAACGGCACCCTCGGATCCGGATCCCCCCGAGTACAAACAACTGCGGCCAACGAGGAGAAGCCGTGCACGTGCATTCAAATGCTCCTTTCCATAACCCCGCATCCCGTTTTCGGCCCACTCGCTGCACTGATCTCAGTACAAACCGCCGTCAATTAACGGCGCGCATGAGCCGCCTTCCGAATCCCCAACAACCTGAGGACTGCCTGCTGGAAAAAGTTGACTCTGAGCAGCCTCGATCATTGCCCTCTTCCTCTTGCAGATGATGATACCGGCGTTGCATGATACCAGCCTCGCCCCGGCATGAGCCAGTCTCTCAAGAGGTGTCAAACCTTAACTCACCTTTGGCTGGATGCGGCGGTTCCGGTGAGCCTGGATCTTACTACGCCCTGTTACTAACTATTCAAATTGGAAGGGAATGGGTTGGCCGAACTGCGTGATGTGCCGCGTTCGACGGATGTAAGAAGACCTGCGGTACTATCTGTGTCAGGCTTGATGAACGGCGCAGACTACGCGAACGTGTGAAGCTCTTCATGACTTGCCTGGCTCCTCGGACGGAATACGACTATTGGAACGTACCGCGCTGCGCATGCGCTAACGTGAGGGTCCTCACCATGTGCCGTTCTCGCCGCATTCTCCGCGGAATGATCGCAGCCCAACCTGTCACCAATGTTCGGGACGGCGATTATGCACTCTGGCTCCCTTCATTCCTGCTGCTTCCGCGCGCGGGATGTTCGCATCCCGCAGGCACTGGGGCTTGGCCCCAATAACGTAGTTGGATCAAGATTAACTTTGAGCAGACCATGGCAATATCAGGATTATGATGGGACGACCCTCCAACAGTATAAATGCATCGGTCCTCATACGCACGTCCCAAGCGGCATCCAAGGAATACTTCTATTCAAGGTGATCTATGATGCTCGCCCTCATTGTCGTAACCTTTGTCGCTGCCTCCGCTGAAATCGCCGCGGCTCAGGAGTTCCACCAGATCTCCGTATGCATCTTGTCCTCTACTTGTCCTCGGCTACTATCCTCGTGTATTCATGGGATGCCCTAGCTGATTAACAACTGTGGAATTGGCTCCGCCGTCTTCCTTTTCGAGGGAAGCGATAATGTTCAGGGGTCGACGACCATCCAGGGACAGGTGCTTGGAGGCCTCGCCTGGTTTGAAAGTAGCATACCGGGCAACAGCTGCGTCAGTCCCGGCGTTGACTGCAGCGCTGTCGATTTCGCGCTCAGTAACGACGCCCCGAACGAGAATTTGGCCGGTTTCGTGGTCGAGGGACAGTTGTGAGTTCTCCGCTCAGTCAGCTGTGGTTAGGCAATCCTTCAATGTTGGATCAGCATTCCGATGTCGTTCGCCTTCATTGGAGGCGGGACATGCAATGGCCAACACGAGAACTGCCCTTCTGCAGGCGAATGCCCTCAAGCCGACGGCATCGACGTCGTTAACCCGCTCGAGTGCGTCGGAACGAACGCTGGAGTAAGGCTTCTATCAGCATGCAGGGGTTCGGAACAGAGGCGAGCTAATACCTAATGTGCAGATCCAAATAACGTTCTGTTGAGTCTCTTGTCGAGCATAACGTTGAAGCAGTTCTGGGTTAATTTGATGGCCGCAATGTTCGGCTACGAGTAGCTGCGAAGGGCACGGGACAGCTGTTTCCATGTGACAAAAATTGGATGCACATGCAATGTACTGATATCGAGGCACTTGATCAGTACTAAGTTCACGCTGCGCCTCAGCACGTTCTGGCGCATAACTGGTTCGCCTCTGGCAAAGGTACCATCACTAGATCATCCGACCGGCTCTCGTATAACGCAAGTTCCTTCAGTTGACCCTCCAGCTTTTCACGAATAGCGTTGACCGAATCCTTCCCAAGTGGCAATCGCTCCGACGGATTGTCTAACGCGGCAACCTTCCATATCGCCTCCACCGCTTTATTCGTGTCGCCTAACGGTGGCATGGCGGGGTGATTGGGTGTGCCGATGATCTCGCGCAAGGCCTTGGGTCGGGCTCGTGTCCGAGTTGTGGGCGAAGCCGAAGCCCGACGATGCGCCGGTAACTGAGATAAACAGGTCATAAACAACGGTTTGACAGGCAAGAGGAATTATGAAGTACCGAGACAAACGCGAGGTTGAGGCGTAGGCGACATCTGGGTCGCGATTCAACGGGGTTGGGGATACACGGTCGATTGGAAGATCCTTCAGGTCTGGCGCGCGCATTCCGTAAGGGACTTCAAGTTATACTGTGCGAGGTCATGAATTTGGCTTTGTTGAGGCCAGCTTGCTAATAAAGCACATACTGTGCTGAGGAATCCAGGGAAGCAACTTCCGAGGGGGATGAGTAAAGCGATCCACCAGCGCGTTCGGGAGGTTTGGAGATTCAATTTACCCACGACTCCTTGGGCGCTCACTGGCCCACGTGCATTTTCCGTACACCCGCTGCAGGCTGAGCAGCCCAGTTACTTGAGCGCGACACACATCCCGGTTCACTACTGGCAGCACTGGTCTTAGTCTACCCACTACGCAAATGACGACGGCATCCGCCCTTCCACCATTTGACTCCCTGCTGAAAACGAGCGTGAAGCGGACGCGCGCCATCTTTCAAACATGTCCGGACGAGGGTATGCGGGACGACGAGAAAGTGTACGCTTGCGCTGCATCCTCTCTGCTTCCATCGATTCTAAAAATCAGACAAATTGCGTATTCAGTGTACGAGTACGGCTCTCAACGAAGATAAACGACGAATACAAGGACTATAAGGAGCTACCACCTGTCCTCCTTGCCCAACAAGGCGGCGTTGGCCCCGCGCGGCCTAAAGAGCAACGCAAGGCTATAACAGCAGGACGTAAGCACACAAGCCCGCCAGGATCCACCGCAATAGCTTAATATATAATGCAACAGCCTCGGCAGAAACGAATCGTACCCTAACGGTCATGGCCAAGCCGACCGCATCACAACAACCCTCCACATTGACGTCCTCCTCCACCCTCTCGCAAGCCCTCCAATTACACAAGACGACCCGCACCATCAAACCTACCTTCCATCCGCAATGGAAACTCACGCGCGTCATCAGCGGTCACCTGGGCTGGGTGCGCTCAGTCGCCGTCGAACCAGGGAACAAGTGGTTCGCTACGGGTGCCGGCGACCGTGTCATCAAGATATGGGACCTAGCCAGCGGCGAGCTCAAGCTCAGTTTGACGGGTCACATATCGACCGTACGGGGACTAGCGGTCAGCCCGCGGCATCCCTACCTCTTCTCCTGCGGTGAGGACAAGGTAACGTTTTCTCACCTTCTCATGGTCGCCCGCGAAAGTTGACGTACGAGGCCCCCATAGATGGTAAAATGCTGGGACCTCGAAGCGAACAAAGTCATCCGGCACTACCACGGCCACCTCTCCGGCGTCTACGCGCTCTCCTTGCACCCCACGCTCGATATCCTCGTCACCTCCGGCCGCGACTCGTCCGCGCGCGTGTGGGACATGCGCACAAAAGCGCAGATCCACGTCCTCGGCGGGCACACGGGCACCGTCGGCGTCGTCAAGTGCCAGGACTCGGACCCGCAGGTGATCACGGGCAGCATGGACTCCACCGTCCGCCTCTGGGACCTCGCCGCCGGCAAGACGATGGTCACGCTCACCCACCACAAGAAGTCGGTCCGCGCGCTCGACATCCACCCGACCGAGTACAGCTTCGTGAGCGGCTCCGCAGGCGGGAACAACATCAAGAAGTGGAAATGCCCCGAGGGCGCGTTCGTCTGCAACTTTTCCGGACACGACGCGATCATCAACACGCTGTCCGTCAACGCGGAGGGCGTCTTGTTCTCGGGAGGTAATGCACTCACCCCACACGTCCGATATGATCTTCCTGACGGCGTCGAACTTTTGCGTAGCCGACAACGGCTCTCTCACCTTCTGGGACTACAACTCGGGCACACCCTTCCAGAATTTGGACGACATACCACAGCCCGGTTCGCTCGAGGCTGAAGCTGGCGTGTTCTGCTCCACGTTCGACCAGACCGGAACGAGGTTGATAACGGGCGGAGCGGACAAGACCATCAAGGTGTGTACTGCTTTTTTGCGGAACAATACCGTTTACTGACAGGCGCCTTGTAGATATACTCGGAACAAGCACAGTGAGGGGCCAGGCAGGTCAGCCTTGGTGGATGATGTCAGTGCCCTTGATTCAGATCTTCCCCGACGCCATTCAAGCTGCATCGTCGCCGACATGCTTTGGAGTTCATGCCTGACGCCCGCGACCCCGACAACATCAGACGTGCTGTTCCCTGCCATATTATGCATTATACTGTAACAGTGCTAGTACTAGACGAGTCGGGCTATGAAGCTAGCATCTTTTGATGGTCCATCGTCATCTCCTCGCCGGGAAGGTGTTCCCCGGAGTAGAAACGGTATCCAAGCGAATAACATAGGTGTGACCAAGTACGGCGGTCTCGTTGCTCACAGCTCCTTCTTGCCCGCATTTGCTTGGAGCGTGTCCAGAGCCTTCAGTCGCTCCGTCAGCGTCGGGTGTGAGTGGTGATATGCCGAATAGCTAGTCCACGGGTCAGCGTCATGGCCAAGTCGGAGAAGGTCGAGAACGTACAGCCAGTCGACCCAGACCGTAGACAGGTTCTTGACGTGCAGTTGGATGAGGGCACGCTTGAGGCGCTCGCCCATGTCCGCCATCTCAGTAAGGTCTTTCTCCGATGGTTGAACCGCCAACTTGGAAGGCAGCTCGACAGCGAAGCGGTCGGCTTCCCATTCAAACCGCCGGCTCACAGCGTTCAGCGCGATGCTAACGAGGGATTCCAGAGGAGTCAATATCATCTTGTAACACCACATATCAGTGAAGTCTGTTCTGATGAAAAGATGCAGGCTAACCTGGAACAACAGGAACGCGACGATGGTCGGCGGTTGGGCAGCGACGTCCTTGGGGAAGTCGAAGGACCTATCTGCACTTCAGCTCGTGCGGAATGTAAGAAAAGTAAGCGAACGTACCTCAACAAAGGAGGCGCATGCAGGAACGCAGGGAAGAGCGCGAGAATAGAGAATATATGGAGCTGGCTGAGGCAGAGAAGCTTGGTCGGGTGGAGATAGTACCAGTGACCTAGTTCATGGGCTAACAGAGAGGGGTCAACTGGGTACGACGACAAAATGAGCCAACAGCCTACCAAGAACAGCCTCCACCTCCTCCGGTTTGCTCTCTTGGATGAGCGTGTCAAAGATGACAATGTGTTTGCTCTAAGCCCACAATCAGTGATCCCGACGTTGGATATATGAGATGGTGTTGAAACCTACCCATGGGAGACCGAAGAAATACGCATTCGAATGCGACGAGCGCTTGCTCCCGTCAATCTCATACAAGTGTTTGAGCGGGAACTTGAGCTTGCCAGCCAGACTCTCTATCCGGCTCTTCAGTTCGCCGTCCGCGAGCGGCGAGAGCTTATTGAAAAGGGGTTGGATGACCGTGGGGTAGAGCACGACCATCGTAAGTTGGAAGGACAGACTGCGTTCATGTTGCTTGTCAGAAGCGAGCAGGGATGCGGGAAAAGCACACATGGGGGCGTAACGCACAGGAAGGCCATAAGCCAGGGGACGAAGCGGTCACCGGCCCACTTGAAGATCTTGAGGAACGCCGCGAGGAAAGGCGCACCGAGTACGAAACCAAGAGCCCATCCTATATGCGTGTCAGTCCCTTGACCACATCTGTATTTGATCATAAAGCTCACCCTTGAGCGTATCGGTGATGAACAGCGTGCGAGTGGTTTTGTTGAAGCCGTGTTTCTCTTCGAGAACAAACGTGGAGTATACCGAGAGCGGGAGGGTAGGCAAGGACGAGATGAAGAACAGAATAAATGCGAAGGCGATCGATTGGGTAATCTGCGGGGACACGGTTATGATCATTCCAGTAACTGCAACGAACACGCCTGCGAAGACATACCTCGTATTCCGCGCTATATCCAAACCTCGCCAACAACTTTCCCGCAATGCTCCAGCTCCACGCGTACGCGCCATAGTGGATCAGTGCAGAATCAAGGACCTGCTTGTAGAGCCCTGAAAACAAGGCAAACTTGGCCTTGTCACGGCCATACGTCTGAGACTTGTCGAAGGTTTCCTGTGAGAAGTGGTCCTTGAGTACAGCCGGAGGCTCCTTTTTCGAGTACAGTGGGTATTGTCGGAGTCTATGGGGGCGCACAACGTATTGACTGGTCAGACGAGGTCGACGTAGATCATCCAGTACAAGAGGACGCACAGCAAATATTCCTCGAAGAGTGTCACGCCCCACGAGAATATCTGAACATATGTTTTCCAGGGTATAGGATCGACCGCGACGAACGCCAGCCTACGCTGTAGCGCTCCGAGAGGGCCGTGTATGAGATCCATTGTCGCGGACCGAGGGTGAAGGTCCTCGTGAGTCGCTAGTGGTGGTGGAGGCCGGTCTCGCGTAATGAGATCGCGCTGAATGCCTCCGACGTGGCCGGCGCCTAACTAGACGAACGGGCGCTTGTTCGTCATGCTCTCCTTTACTCTCTGGGTCCGACCGGACATCCTCAGCTGGCTCAATCGTGCTCGGCGGGCAGGGTTGCGATACCTCAGGTGATATCCGCCATACTGACATAACCGTATATATTATCTGTAATATTATAAAGGCATTATGACAAAGCCAAAGCCCCGGGTCAAACCGAGTTCTTGCAAGAAGTAGCCTCAAGGCGTCTAGCAGAAGGTGATTTGAATCTGTCATCGTGTCAACTTATGTTCACACAACGAAACCGAACACTATACGCACTCCAGCGTTGCTCCCAATGCATTGCAATGGGGTGCCGTTCGTGGGATCCGTGAAGGCATTCGGGCACGATCCCGCAGATGGGCAGTTGTCGCTGATCCCTGCACAAGCTCCTCCGCCGATGTAGCTATACGACATGGGGTATGTGCTGGAACCACATCCATCAGTCAGATTGCAGCTTGGACGTCACGCCGGCAGCGTTGCGACTTACAACTGGTGGCTGCCGTTCTCGGGCTGGGGCTCGAGTGTGAAGTCCACCGCGTTCTGGTTCGGGGAGTCGTTCCTCAGCGTGAACTCGACGGCGCCGCAGTTCACGCCGGAGCTGAGGCAGTTGGCACCGGCGAAGCCGTCAATCCAGGCGATGCCGCCAAGGACTTGCCCCTGGATGGTCGTTGACCCTTGAGGAGTACCATTCGCCTCATAGAGGAAGACGGCGTTGCCAGAGCCGCAGTTGTTAGTCAACTATAGGTATTAAAGAAAATTGTCAGCATATGGTCTTGGTGCCGGACTCAGAAGCTTGCACGTACCGAGATCTGGTGGGACTCCTGAGCCGCAGCATGGCCAGCAAGCGCGGCGAGGACAGTGACAACGCAAAGAGAGAACATGCTGGGCCGCTGGAAATAATAATAGGAACTGGGAACGAATCGATGATGGGATGGGTTTGCGCACTGGCCCGCCATCTTATACACGCGTATCCCGACGGGCAGTCCGCCGCCGTCCGTCTATTTTAGATGCCCCTTTCGTCATACCGAGACCGCGGCGCTTGACCATCATGACGGCGCTGCAGCGCATTCACGGATTTTGCGATTGACGAGAGCGAACCGGCGGAAAAACTTGTGGTGGTCGTCGTCAAGGCATGATCATCGCTCTGTGCGTCGACAGCAGGCGAGGTGAGCTATAGCCACAACCTTCTTATCAAGCAGACGTGATCGCATGCTCTTCAGCCGCTGCGCCGAACAGAGGATATATATTTTGGGAGATTGTCTTTGCCGGCCATCGTCAGGCTGATTACAATCAAGAAGTGACAAGTGGAGACATTGAGGATGGTCGTTCGCGGTGGGTGTTCGACGTGCAACGGGGCTCAACGCTAGATGGATCAGCAGTGATCCGCTATCATTCGAAATGAAACCTGTTGGGGAGAAGAGCGAGTTCAGGAAAGACGGAATAGATCAGTACTAACAAAGCGTTAAGTACGATACCTCCGAGTCGTATGATCCCTCGAGCAGTCCCCTTTTGATCTATCAATCGTTGCACCTGGCAACCGATCTGCGGACTTGTTTGGGTTCGTTCATGCGGCCGCCACATCGGCTAGGCATATTCCATCATAAGTATAGGTGTTCTATACAAAGCTTGGAATAAGAGACTCTTGCCGGTGTTGTTTTCAGTACTTGCTCGTGAACCATCATGCGTGACAGCGATCAATTAGGGTTCGCGCTGAATCTGTTGCGGGCACAGGGACCCCAAAACTTGGCTGAAGTGGAAAGGCGTCGCCTCCCAATTGCAACTACAAGAACGCATGAAGATACTGTAGTTTTCCGACCATAAGTTGGGCCGGACTCCGGAGGGACAGTCCGCAAGTTCCGGGCCATGGGAAGTTCCCGCAAGTGATCCTCGATCAGTTTGAAGTCTTCCACGGTCAAATTCACGATCACCGACGGTGAGTGATTGGGCAAAAAGTACTTAGGCTAGGTTCGCCCGTAGGCGAGGACAGGGGACGAACTTACGGTGGAGAAACCACAGTACCAGGATATAGTCTGAGTATGTATAACAAATTGCCTCTACAGACGCAAACGAACAGTTCATCTAGCCACATGGAAGCTCAGATGGAGCAGACTTAAGCAGAGGATCGTGAGACTGAGAAAGATGATATTATCCGCAGTGTGCATTATAGATGGAGTACGATGATCTAAACGAGGGGACGGGAATCTAGAGAATACCCGAGCGAGGTGATGCTGCGCTAGCGAACGCCTCGCAGTCAGCAAAATGGCTGAGCAGCTTAGAGGCCGAGGGTGGCGCGAGTAAGCGCGTAACCAATGCTGCTGAGGAGACCAGCGACGCCGAAGAGGCTGTGATTCGACATCAGCGAAGTCGACATTTTCGGATGTCCTTGCACGTACATGTTGGCGACGAGGCCGAGGACGTCACCGAGGACCGCCTTCACAACAACTAGGAGACCGTTGACGGTAGTATCGAGAGTGACGATGACATCGTGGACAATCACGCTGTCGATAACGTCGCTGGAGATGCTGCCAAGGGCGACGGTGACATCCTAGGGGCTGACGTTAGGGTGTTGCATACGGAAGAGACGTAACGCATTACCTTGAGGATGGAACCGAGAAGCTCGACGACGTCCTTGTCAACCTCGTCAACGAGAGGCTTGGCGGTCTTAAGCACGTTGGTGGCGGTCTGGACCGCGGTGGTGATCTCGACGATGAGGGGCTTCAGGTTGTCTGCAGTCGCATTGTGGGCGACGGCGAGGGCGTCTGTTCGCGCCAAACGCGTCAGAAAAAAGCATGGAGGAACAGCAGTCCAAGCACATACTGATCTGAGGGACCACGGAGTCGGTAGTGGACTTCAGGGTCAAGAAGACGGTCTTGACATCCGCCACGGAGGTGACGGTCTGGATGGGCGCTGCGAGCGCGACAGCGAAGCCGAAGGCGACGAGGAGGAAGACGGCGGAGACGAAACGGGAGAACATCGTGTCGAAGGTGGTGGTTTGGGGAGTAAAGACTGTAATGGGGTCGGTAGGTTGGATTTCCTGATTCGAAGAGGAGGATGGAGAGAATGTTGTTGGCGCTGGTCATCCCTTTATACCGCTCGAAGGTCGGTTGCGATCGGAAGTTGTGATAAAGGCAAAATGACGCCAGCTTCTTCACGCAAGCACAAATATTCGGCATGGGCTGCAACCCTGATGCATTAGAGTGTATCTGCAGGTGGTAAAAGTTCTCCGCAGTGGTCAAAGATGTCCGCGGGGAGCCCCGCCAAAAAATGCAGTGCATGGTAAAAGTTCCACCCCTACTTCGCCGTGCTGCAGATACACTCTATTCATCATCTTTAGCGGTGACGCCACCACGGTGTATCTGCTTCTTCCTCCCTTTAATTTGGCTTCTCGGATGGAAGGCAGACCCATGAGCTTGCCGCAGCCAATAAGAACGCAACTCCGCCGCCATCCCGCCGCTTTCACGCACTATTCCGCGGGTTGAGAAGCGGAAGGACCGGTAATGAATATGAGACGGAAGCCTCCCTCGTATACGCGAGCACGGTGCCGGAGTGAAACAGGGTATGGAACAAAGCCTCGAATAGGCTTTAAGTGCATGTTGGGCGCCTAGAGAGCGCAGAGAGGACAGAAAACCAGAGTATCGCTGATGTTTTCGCAGGTTGTTCGGGCTCTAGCGTCGACGAGGTTGGCGATCACGCAAGTTGGGATGATCGACATGAAGTCGAGGAAGCTGATGAAGGAGTTCTGACGCGTAAAAGTGGCAAGCGGCCAAAGTCCAGAAGCGCCACGTGGAAGGTGGTGACATAACAGAGGGGTCCGGACATATCGTCAGCATTCTCCGGGACCCCGCGTTTTCTCAGGCAAAGGCCGAGGCGCCGTTGTCTGAGGTCTCGCTCGTCCACCTCAACAACGTGCAGCGGTGGCGGCAGCCACCAAAGGAAAGATAAACGTCGAGCGCCGTAACATATCCGCGTAGTTAAACGTATTACATGTAATGTCGGACGCAGCAGAGTTGAAATCCCTTGCAAAGCAGCTTCAGGGCTCTTCGTCAGAGCAGGTATGTCTGTTTTTTTCTGTGGTTTCATACACATTTCCCCAGCACCATTCTCGTCACTTCTGATTTCGCATCGACCCGTTATTGACCCGTCGGCATTGTAGGAGATCAAAGATGTGCTTGCTATACTGAAGAAAGACGCCAAAATCACCGAGGCATGGCTGAGGGTACGTCGTCGTCGTCCTTATCTCCTCGTCGCTTGTGTGTCACTGATGCTTGATCCTCTGCGTGTTCCGGTGTGGTAGGAGAGCAAAATCGGACTTGCAGTCGGGAAACTCCGTTCCCATGCGAACAGGGACATATCCAACCTCGCAAAGGAGGTAGTGAAGAAGTGGAAGGCGGAGGTGGAGAAGGAGAAGGAGACGAGGGGATCGAGCGCCACCCCGAGCACGCCGGGTGGTGCATCCACGACGGCTAGCACTCCCAAACCCCCGCCAGGTGCGCAAATCACGCCCATCTCGACGACGCCACTGATAAACGGTTTGTATAGTGCGGAAAGCGTCGATAGCGTCTAGCGTCGGCGCACCACCAGCATCGCCAGCCACAACCATCGCGAGCCCAACCACATATGCGAGGACGTCGCTGCCCACCAATGGCGCGCCGCGAACTGCCAAGCTCGACGGCATCTCCATGGATGTAACGAGTGACAAAACTCGGGACAAATGCATTGAACTCATCTACGACGCGTTGGCCTCCGACTCCAGTGCTCGTGAGTGCTGCGTCCTCTCGCCCCTGGACTTTCCTTCCTTAGTCTTGTTTGTCACCCATAGGCGGACATGCATTCGTGCTTAAGGCACTTATGCCCCTTCGCCTCTTTCCCTATTCATCATACATTCCCGTCTCGTGAGACCGCATTCTTACGTTCCCCTCCCCCTATAGCCGCCGACTTGGTCCTCAAACGAGCGCGAGGCATCGAAAGCGACGTCCTATCGCAGTTCCGCACCACGGGCGCCGAGTACAAGGCCAAAATCCGCAGTTTCTTTGTCAACCTGAAGGATAAGAACAACCCAGGCTTGCGTGCCGCCGTTGTTAGTGGCGAACTTCCCGTCGAGAAGTTTGCGAAGATGACTAGCGCGGTGTGTTATTGTCGTGAACAAGACCGCCACCGAACCTTGGCTGACGCGTACGCCCGCATAGGACATGGCTTCTGAAGAGCGCAGGGCGCAGGACCAGAAAATCAGGGAGGAAAACCTGTTCCAGTCCCTTGGCGCTGAGGAGCAGCAAGCCGAGACGGACGCCTTCCAGTGCAGCCGCTGCAAGCAGGTGCGTCAGCTCGCACGCCTCCAAATCAAGTCGGCGTGTAAACTGATATACATCCCGCCCCGCTTTTCCAGCGCAAGTGTCGCTACCGCCAGGCGCAGACTCGAAGTGCCGACGAACCGATGACCGTGAGTTCCCGCACATACAGTCTGGCGACGGACACGTCATTGACCGAACATCTTCCGAATCTGTGTATAGACATTCGTGACGTGTGTCCCGTTTCTCCTTTCGGTATCATTGCGTGATGTTGTATTGACCCTCCTCGCTTTCTTCCGCCGCCAGGTGTACTGTATGCAACAACAGGTGTGCACCCTCCGTCCTTTCTTCCCTCCTATCCGCCTTTCTTCCAGAGTCACGGCATATGCTAACGGGCGCCGTCTGTTGTCAGGTGGAAATTCTCGTGAGCGCCGCAGCAGCGCCCACGTCGCCCTTCTTCTATCAGACGTTGCGCATCTCCCAGCTCGAGCGTCGCCGAGGTTCTGCTTTGTATATATTTGGCTCGCTCTTTATAGTGCCACTGACTTGTGTTCTATATATACTCGAAGCTTACCATTATGCCGCCACGATGGACATGCGGACGCAGTCTTTTCTTGTCGCAAGCTCATCCAGGGACTGATGTCATCGGGGCTCGTTGCTATACAGCAAGCAGCTATAAGTATGGAGGTTCTAAGATTCTATCATCTCGCGAAGGTATCTTTGGAGGAACAACAAGATCGCGCTCCCATGCCATGATGTATAAGACGGCGGGGTGGTCACTGTGCACTGAGGCTGACGCTGTGATCTGCTTCGTTATACGAACCTTGATTGAATCGGACGAGGTGTCCCTTCGCCCGAGTCTGACGCAATGGCAACCACTGAAGACTCTTTCCTCGATTTGTCGACCCCGGTGAGCCTCAACCCGTATACTCTCCTGCCTGGAACTGCCCATGGTCTTTGAATCCAGCTTTTTGACCAATATCATTCGCTGGTACAGGCTACGCCTACTGGCGAAGCTGTATCCGAAAGTGCGGCTTCGGTCACTGAAGATCGCAAGGCATGGGAGGACATGATGCAGGAAGGCCTCGCTCGGTCACCCGACTCGGAAGAGCGATGGTCGGAGGCCGGTTCCTTCCAGTGTTACCGATGTGGACAGGTGGGGGGAAAAGACATGCGATTCAAATCTACTGCAAGTGGTGATTGAGGGGCTCACGCGAGCGATCAGGCGAACTGCCTCTACCGTCACGCACAGGAGCGTTCGATTGAGGAACCTATGACAGTATGTCTATTCTCGTTCGACGTTGACTCTGCTACCGACATCGAATACATTGCATAAAACAGACTTATATCAAGTAGGTATCTTGGATAGAATCTAAGCCGTAGTCTGACGCCTGACTGGTAGATGTCTGGCATGCAGTGAGATGTATTTATCTGCTGCCGTCATGCGCACGAAACAAGTTTAATGACGTGCTGTCGTAGATGGAAGTTCGGGTGACCATCCCGTCTGCGTTACTACATATGCCCATTTATCCTCCATGCCCCCCGTTCATCCTCAACGCGTTCTCGACACGCCTGGACACCCACCTTGTCCATGTGTCCATATGTATTTATGCCAGCCATTGTAAGTGACCGTAATCGCCGCGAGCTACGGTCATTGTGGAGCACGATAGGACGCCGATGGACAACGTGGTCACTGAACGAACTGCGATGACTGTGCGCAGTAACAAGGATTTTTTGCCAATGTGGGTCAGATCTACCTAACGTAACTCGCCTGGCTTCGGTCAGAGGCATGTGCCCTGGCTCCAACGGAAGCTCCGCAGCATGTATTATTCGTTAACAACTACGTACAGTCTACGAGATGCCCGCTCCGATGTGAATTACAGGGGCGCAACCTATCATCGACCAGAAGTATAGACGTAGCTTGCTGCATCTTTCCGTCCGCGTTCCACATTCACGCTCCTGAGCACTGGTACGGCGAGCCATATCATACCCACCAGGAAAAAGAAGGCATAGCGGATGTTCCCTGTCGTGTCTGCGATCAGGCCGACCACCAGCGGGCCGACGAAGGAACTCGACTGTGGACGACAGAGCAGAAGCACAAACAAGATATGGCTTAGCGATGGGTTAAGGAGCAGTATGAGCGGAGATAGAGAACGAACCTTGTCCGTGATTGAAAATAATCCGTACCTACCGCGGTAAAGAGATGGAGAAGATCAGTCGACGGGCACATCCAGTGAGAAAACAGCTCAACGAACCATCGGGCTTCTTCCCCAGGGGGAATCAGCTCGGCGTAAAATGCCCTCGCGTACCCCTGGAAAGCGCCGTAGACAGAACCTGCGGCCTCGCGTCAGACGTGACATGAGATGTGGCGGCAACATGTTTTACCGAAATACATAGCAAGCGCATACAATTCGCCAGGTGTCGTCAGGCCACCGAACTTCACTCGGCCTTGACTGAACAGCGGAATGAAGCCTAGGCAGCCATAGGCGGGAACGAAGCTAGCCATAATCACCAATGTGGTTAGGACCTGACACACTCAATGTTAGACTTGGCAACGACGAACTGATCAGAAAACGCAAGAAATTCTACACTAACCTTGAGGTTCGTGCATCCCAGGCGGCGTTGAAGCCGTGGCCAGGCCAGCGATCCGATTATCCCCGCCAACGGCGTTATAATACCGACAACTACGAGGGACGACGGTGGCATATTCAGGCTCGTCTTGCCGAACAGCACGGCCGTGGAGGTGATGGTGGTGAAACCTGTTATTCACGCATTAATCTGGAGCTCAGGTATCAGAACTCCAGTATATCGAACAGCTCACCATCCGAAAGCAGAAACCAGGCTGCGAGATATTGAAACGTGTTCCGCAGCCGCCTGATCTCCCGCCATCGCAGCATGCCGAAAAGACGCTTCCAGGCCTTTGCTATCTCTTTTGTCACGCTCCATTCGCGATCGTGATCCAACTCGGCTTCAGCAGTCGTGTCTGAACCTGGAAGCCATGCGGCCGCCGGTAGGGAGAACACAGCCCACCACAGCCCGCTGGCGCTTATGGCTAACCGAAGCGAGAACGTCGACCCCTTTAGAAGCGTTACAGGTATTAGCGTGAGTATGAGGAGCAGTATACCAGCAGCGTAGCCGAGCGCAATACCGAGGGAGGATATGCGGGAGGTTGCAGCTGACAGGGCGCGAGAGTAATCTTGCGACGTGTCATCAGGCTCGGTGGAATGGTCCGCAGACTCCAAGAGCGGAGCGTTTGAGTCGGCGTCCAGGTCGTTTGCTGCTCGCGCCGGGGCCGGTGAATTCGATGGTTCAAGCGCCTGCTCGCGAAGTTCCACCACCTCCGGAGATGTTCGCGCGAGAATTGGTATGTATGCGTTCATAGCGACCACAGAGGCGCCAAATCCGACGTTCGCGCAGATTCCAAGGAGGGCAGAGCATGGCCATATGGGAGATGAAGAGGGAAGCAAGAGGAATAATGTTGCCGACAAGGCGCCCAACGCAGCAAACATAAGGAGAAGACGTTTCCGATGCGGGGCTGTGGAAAATCGACATGGTCAGAGGGGTAGCAATCGTAACAGTGATGGAGGCACACGATGGTCAGCTATCCCGCCCATGGAGATGACCGTTAGTGCCTGCAAGGCCACGGAGATGGAATTGACGTAGAGGCTGGGCGAAGGTCAACGGAGGTACTCGTACTTGTACATGAGAGGGGCATACCTGAAGCTAGCACTGTCAATCCAGAGGCCAACTAGTTTGACCACGCAGCGCGCCTCAGCTCTTCCACCGGGGGAGGCTGCGACGGAATTGCAAGGTTCCTTTCGGTCCTCACGGTCCAGGTACCCGTTGTCTCTGGCAAATTGTTCGAGGCATATTGGGAGAAAAAGTGTCAATGACACTATGACAAACACTTCGCTGAAGCGCAAGGTAAGTCCATGGGCAAGCGCACGACGACCGCATACATCCACGTACCTCGCGAACGCATAGCTCAACCACCCCCGTAACTGCTTGTCATGCGTCCTTGTAGGATCCTCTCCCATACTACGTTGACTTGATTGCGCGTTCCGTCACCCGAATCGTACGAGTTGAGCAGGCTCCCCTCTCCGCTTAGCGAGTCAGCAGCCGGCGAAGTCGGCAATAGCGCGTCCGAATGAGCCAGTGTCTCTCTCAGTTTGCAGCACGACGTTCTCGATATTAGCAAACCCGAAACAAGAGGGAGGTGGCCAAGCGGCCAAGTCGATCGTCACGGTGGTGGACGCGCGTGACAACGCGCTCGACGCGTGAAGCAGCCTCCTTTCGTCTTCTTCGTCGTCCGCCATGTCCGCAAGCGAGGAACCTCATGAGGTACTCTACCTCCTACGTTGTTGATTCAGTCTCTGCACAATCTTGTTCAGGAAAAGCAAGAGACGAAACCGAAGATCAACGTGGTGGTAGATTTCCAAGGTCAACGTGAGCTGGATCCTGACTCAATCGCGAAAGATGAAGCTGAGATACAGAGACGCTTCAGAGACGACGATCAAGGTCAAGGTGAATACACCGTTTTCTAAGATCTTCGACGCTATTCATGTGAGTACCTGAGTCGCGCGTCTTGACCGACCTCCGTTCACCCAGAGATCACCCTTTTGCCAGAAAAAGTTCGGCAAAGAATCAGGTCATTTCAATGTTTCCCTTCGAAATGCTCCCGACTCATGCCCGAGCATCCCGCTATTAGGAACATTAAAGTTTGTGTATGATGGTGTTCGCGTCAATCCTGACGACACGCCTGCTGCGGTTCGTTCGCGTCTATGCGCGCGCGTCACGTTCATGCTGATCATTTTTGCCTTTGGGTTGCAGCTGGAGTTGGAAGATGGGGACGTCGTGGATGCGCATTTGCAGCAGGTACGCCTTCCAGATGGGCAGATCGCGTTGACGCTGAAAAAAAAAATCTGCATAGGTTGGTGGCTGTTTGAGATGGTAGTGAATATCGCAACCTACCCAGTATCCCTTGCTGTCCTTTCGGAAGGAACACATTGTTCATCACCGGTATTGTGTACCCAACGACGTATCATTATTGCATTACCTGTTGCTGTCTTCTCACATAACAAAGGGGCTGGGCTCCTTCCGCGTATCTCGCATCTGAAGAACGGAACCATCATCCTGCGCGCAGCATCGTGAGCGCGTCCCTGGAATAGCCAGACATGGCCGATACCTTCGATACCCTTTCCGTGCAATCAAAGCAGTCGTGTTCGTATCTATGGCCGTTATTGCCGGTCCGAATTTACGGTAATGTCGTCACTGCTCAAGGGGGCTAAGTAAAGTACAAGGTGTGTAAGGACGTGTTTACGGTGGTCATCACGTCTGGTCAGCATTCACACTCTTCTACTATGGGGATCGCAGGACGCTGAAGTTTATCTCCGGGCCAGTTGATGAGGTAAATCAGCTCGATCTTGGGCAACCCCGATAGCGAAACTACTGCCCGTCTGACGCCGATTCGTCCTCTCATTGAATGGAGTTACGAAGCAACTAGGTGCTCGGCAGTCACGCAAGCCCAGAAATTTCCGCACGTTGCAGTTTTCCAGTCTCACCGCTCGTACGGCCATCCCCCGTACTCATCGGAAGAATCTCGCACGGGCTCCGAGCGACATCCCCTTGCATTTCGACAACCGGATACTACTTACAGCGCTTGTCGTTGCGCTCACGTGTGATAGAAGCGAAGCTCTCTTGCCGTGACGCCCGCTCGCTGTCTGCCAATTTCCAGACTCCTCATTGCACGCTCTGCAACTTGGCGGCGTCTTTGGCTAGCGTGATCGACGGATCATCGTTGGTCATGCTTCGATGGGCATTGCTGTTACGTTCCCAGCGCTAGCTGAACGGCCGTACACATCAGCACATGCTTATGTTGGGAAAGGGAGCCAGCATCCCTGTAGATGCTGTAACCTGCGGGGCGAGCGTGCGTGCGGCGGCGCCTTATTCAGGTGCCACACAGTCGTTGGTGTCGTTGAACTCAAGTGCCAGCATCGGCGGTCTATCAGGACCGAGCGCGTACCTTGCGCAAATTAAGGCCTCCATGTGTACCTCGTCTTCACGTACCGTATGCAAACGGATCAAATCCTCCTTCGTCAGCATCAGCAATCGGGGGCTGGATCGCGCTGGGGATTCTACGCTTGGCTCACATGCCCGCGTGAGGCATCCTGACTGCTTGCGGTGTCACACCATCGTTGGCCAACAGCGTTCATGGGACCCACTGATATCGTTAGTGACAGGCTCTTGAGCGGATAGCTGACGCTCATCCCGCATCGCCTGGGTTGCCTTCAAGCCGATTAAGCAATTACCGGGTCACAATCGATGGAGGTTCGACTTCCTCGCCAGAAACTGAATCTCCAGCCAGTCCTATTCTTTCGGAGAATTGTCCGTGTGGCTGACTCAATGACTAGGTACCCCATTCTGGGTCATCGCAAGAAATCGGATTGTCTTTTTGTGTAGAAGATGCGAAACATGCATACATTCAACCCCGCCCCGCGGAATCGTCCAGGCCGCAGCTGAATGTCCACCGGTTGCCTTGTCTGGTCACCGGAGTAACTCCCGTGAAGCGTGTAATCGTCTCAACTTCCACCGCGCACAACTCCCGAACATCTGCCTCCTCCGTATTCGAGTTCGTCGACGGTTGTCGAGCATGAACCTCGGATTCCATCCGTACCGAACCGAGGCATCGGGCTAATCGTGCAACGATTGGCACAGTCGATCGGGGGTTTTGGTTCCGTCAAGAATAGCTGTCCGTGAACTTACAGGCGCTCTTCCCAGTAGAACCGTCCTCAAACACGAGCTCGCCGAGGTGCCCTACGCACTCGCACGCTTGGCTGTCGCGCACCTTGTGATCGAGTGCGCGGCGCTAGATCCATCTACGTATGCTTACACTTCCCCGTGCTTGTTTGTATTGGTGACGACGGCGTCCAGGTCGGGCTTGGGCGACAGCTTCACCATCGCAACAATTTGATCCAATCCGTGACTGTATCTGGTGGAAACATACACGGGCTGATCTGAAGCATAGGTGGACATTTCGGGGAAAGATATCGCAACGACGGCCTCTGGTCGCGTCGGATGACGGCGAACAACTGTTCATCGAGTGACCGTCTGGGGCCTTTTTCTGCTGTGAATTGAATTCCGCTTACTTTTGTACACCACCAATACCGATGTTAGTGCATCACCGGTCAATAGTAGGCGACAATCCACTCCTACTCTCTGCCACACCTTAGTAATACAGGCTCTCTTCAGAAAACGCTTCATATTTTACTGCTCTGCATTAATATCTCCCTGTAAGGCATGCCTGTCGGCATTTACTAGAGCGTGCGGATAGTCGATGAACTTCTCATGCCGCGATGCTCTGAGGAGGTGGAGCCACTTCCGTTTTCCACACAATCATGTAGGAGCATTCTTATGAGCCGGATATGGATGAGCAACGAGACTGAGATGAATTCGCAAATTCGTGCTCGTAAGGCTCAAAGACGAGATTATCTTGTTCTTGAATACACGCCGTTCATGAACGCGCGGAAGGAACTATGGAAGCAATGACAGATGGATGGTTTCATTCATGAGCCACCCACAACTGCTTCGACGACCGTAAAACTGGCCATTCGACATGCAATGAGTAATCGATCTAGAATGCGGGGTGCTTTCCACACGGAAGTCCAGGGACGAACTTGCGCCAGATGACCTGAGATGGTTCATGAATTGGACATGCACAAGATATTATATTGACTCCATGATGATGCGACCTAACGTATATGATAGCGATTGTCCGGTACACGGGTATGCAATGGATGAACGGAATCTAAATGCGATAAAGCTGGGCTACGACTGGAAAGCATGATGATAAGCTGCGATTGATCACCAACGAGTGCCATAGGCTGGTGCCTCGCCGGCATGATCTATACGGAATGAGGGAACCTGGCCCTCATTATTGTTAGCCGAAGGATGAGCTCCATATACAGACGCTACGGAGTCCGAGCTGAGAAGGCCTAGGAACGACTCAGGCCCCTGGCTCGCCGATACGCGAGACTCGGGCAGATTAGAGGGCGGAGGTAGGTCAAAGCGGGAGCCCGTCGGCTCAGGGTAGGATCCTCTTCTTTGCGCATCCGATATCGAGGAACGCGAATGCATGTGTCCAATACCAGAGAACCCCGCATCGGATGCACGAGACTGCGGAGCCAGGAACGCCGATGTGGGAAATGGCGAGTCAGCAGTGATTCCGTGGATATACGGCGCGCTTCCAGGACGAGAGGTGCTGGCACGGGACAGAGTCCCATACGAGTCGCGTCGGTGGGCGGGGTAAACCGTCTTGTCAAAACAGTCCAGTCCGCTATGAGCGCCTGTGTTGCCGCCGGAATGTAGGGATCCCGGAGCGTGATCAGACGAGTGACTGGAGCCTGGACGTAAGTCCTGACCCGACATCTCACCCGCGAATCGTTGGTTTGGCCAAGCGCCAGGGTATTTTGGGAATGCATCGTGCGCATGCTGGCGGTATCCTCCGTCGAGAGAATGGGAGATGGAGTGTTCGGTCTGCGGATGGAAGTACATCCCAAATGCGGGATTATCCGACGAGGACGGTGATGATGGAACGGGCGACGGTGGCATCAAATGCACGTCATGTCCTTCATTGGCCGCGAAACCCGCCATAGTGGTCAAGCCGTAATCGACTACACGTAAGGGGCCGCTGTTGTCGAAGGGTCTCGTATCCCGTTCTGTGTATGAATGGCCCATATTCTACGGAAATCGGAAGTCAGACCGCGGACGTGACAACAGACAACGGGCGAGAAAACTGACCATTTCTGGTGAGCGCGATGAGAACGATTCGCTATACGAAGAGTCTGATGACACAACTGAGGGCGGCCGCAAGGTCGCAGTGGATGAGGACGCAGCGAGGGATCGTTGGAGGCTCTGGTAGCGATTACGACAGTGAACTGCCGGCCGACCGGGGAGCATCTTCGAGATCACGTTCCACTTCTTGCCATGGGTCTCGCATGCCGCCAACAGGATCTCGTCCTCTTGTTTTGTCCAGGCATGCCTTGAGATTGATGGGTCCAGTTTCTCCCGCCAGCGCTTGGCGCATTGATCGTCCGTGCGACCCTCTATGTGACGCGCAACCTGCCACCAGTACTTGCCGTGGACGCGAACGGCCTCCAGCAGCTGCGCATCCTCTGCGGCGGTCCACCGGCCTTTACGTAACGTGGGGTCCAACGAGTGTACCCATCGCTTGCGACAGCTTTTGTTCGTTCGCCCTACATGTCTATGTCAGCAATAAGTAAGGACGTTGAGGGTGGTATCGACCTGGTAAACAAGACGAAATCTTCTGCCAGCTATTCTTCTTCCCATCTACCGCAAAGTTATCAGATCGCGCTGTGACGGGATGCGCCGAGCCGATGCTCACACTTCTCCACCGCTGCCCTGAGTATCTCATCTTCATCGGGAGTCCACTTGTTCTCGGTACCACGGGAGGAAGTAGCCATGGCTTGTAGCAGTGAGGGGCAGATCAATTACGGAGAGCAGCTAGACCGTGATGTGCCGTCCTTATAACGTTTGCGCTCCGGATCCAACGGAAGAAGCGCCCAGGCGCGCTGACATAGCCTTCCCGAAAGGTCGAACTGCTTTTGAGGTGCGGGGGCAGCACAGAACACGTACCACTGATGCGACTTCGGGTAAGAAGGGGCTTATGGCGTGAGCCTGCGTCGTCGGGTTCAAGACTACGGCGCCACACACATAAGGACGCCGGTGAACGCGGCCTTCCATCAAAAGCCGGAAGAGGAAGCTGTAGGTGAGAAGTTTGATCTGAGATCTGCGGGTCTGAAGTCACAAATTGTATGTAACGCACCGTAACGAAGGCACCCATGGGAACGCGCCGCGGCATTCAGGCTTAGTGAAAGCGGTGCAGATTGGTCAAACCCAGCATCGTCATCAGCGGCGCCGTAATGCAGTCTGTGATGCCGGGGAGGATATACAAAATAATGCGGCCTTGCCGCGCACGCGTGTGCCGAGTGCACTGGAGGGCCTCATGGATTCCGTTCACCCGCTCTGGATGGACGGGAAGTTACGACGGGCTGATCGATCCGTGCTGCGGGGAAGTTGTTGGCTTGTTCGGAAGACGGCGGTGCTCAAGTTCCATGGTGATTTAATGCCGTCAACTCTTCAACGGACAACTGGAGGTGGGAGTCGCTGGTAGGGGCTGAAGGTGCATGGCTGCGTTGAAACCAACCTTCGGCATGACAAACGACATGGGAGAACTCTCGTAGTCCTCGATACAGCAACTATAGTTCCGGAGGCACACCATGTTGACGGCCCATTCTAGCGGCGCTGCCTATTAGGCGATGGAAGAAACTCTATCGGGGTACGACCACGGCCGATGGAAGAAGCGAGGCGCCAGTGGTCCTGTCCGAATCAATACGCGCACTCACATGTCCGTAACATGTCTGATTCTGACAGCCATCCGCCGTCTTTGGGCGGCAAAGAAGTATATGTTGAGATTGCATTCTTATCGTTATGTTGTAAGAGCAACGTTTCGGGGTGTGATCGGGACTAGCAATCTTTTATGATCATATCGTATCTTGTGATGAGTGCGGAATAGTGCCGTAGGGTCACTGCTGGTCACTGCCCCGATTGGCGTTTGGGTGGGCAAGACAAGATTCAGGGCCCAGGCAGACTAGGGCAGACTCCGTCGGCAAGCAGAACGATGTTGGCCACGTGGTCCTGTGGGTACGTATGTGGGCCGTACCTAATTACTGTACAACGACTACTTACTACTGACGCATGCTGAAGCCCTAGGATACTGTTATTTCTGTCATGACGCGCGGTGCAGCCGCAAGCAAACTTCCGGTTTCTCGATGCCGTCATCGTACAAGGGTTCTTGCATCCGTAAGGACTAACCTCTGTAGGACAAATCAGTGGAGATATAGCGGCTGGTATTGCTTCCATAATGGATATGGAATTTGCTGCGCATCAGATCCACAGACGTAGTCACCACCGTACATGCACAGACGAGGATATCGTATCAGATGGTGTGACATCGTAACCCACTCTCTTTCGGCTTGCAATTTCAGTCAGCGTTGTCGATCGCCAATATGGCCATGCGGCCCCAATTCCACCATGACCTTTACTCACCCCGCGATTTGTCATTTGATCACCAACGGCCACCTGTCCCAGGAAGCGAGGCGTCTCATGCGTAGTCGTAGACGCACTCCGGCATAAAGGCAACGCTCCCTTGAACACTCCCGACCAATTTCCATTATCGCACTGCCCGAGCCCCCGCAATCATATTCCAAACGCTCAGGCTTACTGCGATTTGCGTCCACGGCACTACGCGGGCGAAATACAGCTGGGAATAGCCGATCCGATATCGACACACGCCGCCGTGATGCACCCCACGAGCTGCGAAGCCTTTGGGGTATTGGCAACGTGGTCGACGCGGCTGGCCCGTCGGCGATTCGCAAGCCCCGGCGGCTGTAGTAGCGGTGTGAATTTGCAGGCTCACAAAAACTCCTTCCGTCCGAGCGTATACTGCAGTACTAGGCATAGAGTCTAACATTCATGGAGTCATCTCTTACGCCCTGATACCCTTGTACCAGTTGTGACAGTATACATGCGGAAAACCAACCGAAGAGCAGTCAAGAGCGCTCTCACCAGGCCTTGGAACCCCATGCGTTACCTGTGAGGGATTTCTTGGTGTGCTCATCCCACCTGGACATTGTCACCGTCAACACCGCGATACAGTAGCAGAGCAATACGACTCACAGATCCATGAATAACTTCCACAAGATGGAAAACATGAGGCCCTGCAAGCCGTTCGCGATTATTCGCGTCTTCAGCCCGCGTCCAAAGAGGCCCCGTAGCCCATCGGTTGCGATGACAGCCCGCGCGGACTCCAGGTAGCCGATCTTAGTCTCGTTGACCTGTAAAGCATGCGATCCGTTATCTCTGTGACCCGGGGAAGATATCGCCGGTCTGCAACGAACCTGACGGTAAGTCTTGACGACGCGGAGCGAGTTGGACACAGTGTCGGACACGACCGAGGCACTGAATCCGATGAAAGCTTGCCGAGCAAGCTTCTGGAGCAACCCGTCCGGTTTCGGCAGATTGTCAGAAAGGAAGTTATACGTCGAGAACCACTGTAAAGATGTGGGGTGGGATGATAGCATCGGCAAAGATCAGGCACGGGTGCCATATGCGACGCGATCAATGATACTGACGGGATAGTGCCCGACGAAGGTCGCAGCAGCCGTAGCAACGGCTCCGTACCAGAGTGTTCCGATCCCATATCTCTTGATCTGCGCGTTCGTATACGTGAGGACCGATCGCTGACGAGGCTAAACGGCAGAACACCTACGCGGTTTTTCAAAATGGCTAGACCTGGCTGTCCCTGGGCTTGTAATGTGGTCTTGACAGTATCGATCGGCGTGAGGATCATCCGGAAAGCGGCGGCGGCGAGTGATGCGAAGACGGTCTTCCCAAGCGAAGGAAGCTTCTTCATGTACGTGTTGCTATTCAGCAGCGCCAGGATACCAGCGTTGGCGGCGGTATCACCGAATCGTGCAATAGGGCCTAGGTGTCGTTGAGCGATGCCAGAAAGTCGTTATGTAATCCTCACCTTGAAACAAAGCTGCGGTGAGACCGGCATAATAGCGGCCATATCCACCGTCGTGGTAGAGGGTCTTGATGGCTACGGTCGTTGTAGTGCCGAAACGGTATTGATAGTTCATGACCTACACATTAACGCGGCATTACATTCAGCGTGAGGGACAATTGCGATCGAAGAATGCTTACCGTGCGCAGAGGCATGAGAGTCAGAACCTGAAGCACCATAGCTAACGAACCCGTGTCAACCAGGCTATATTCCGTCATAAGCTTGCTACTCACCGGCAGCGCCGCTCAAACCCCCTCCAAGAGCGCCTTTCAATGCGTCTTTGAAGTCGAACTAGGGAATATAACATTGGACTGTGAAGCACGGAGATCATACACGATGGTCGTACCTTGGTATCGTCAGCATCTATGAATCCCTTGATGAACACCGCCAGCAACAGGATTCCTAGTAGTCCAAGTAGTATAGTCCACAGGATCGCCCACGTCCTCGACTTAGATTTCGGCGTCCCTAGAACCACTTCATCGTCTGTAGCGGTAACTGCGTCCTCCCCAGCCTGCGCTTTCACTTGGACGTAGGTCGCGGGGCGTTCCTCCGTATCCGGCAATAACGCCTGCCTCTCGTCAATGGGGATTGTGCTGTGGCCAAGCGCACTCGTCCCCAGTCCTTCAGGGTTCTCCGACATCGTGGTGCAGAGCAAGGAGATGGCGCGAGTTCAGACGAGCTTGCGTGCCGGCACCTGCTATTGATATCGCGTCAGCACGTGGGCCATAGCTGACTACAACGCCCTTATCGGTACGGCATTCACAAAAGTAGCGTACTACCGCAGACATAGGTTCAAGATGTCCATGGTGATATTATCCAGGAGTAAGACTCGAAGGCAAGATACGACTTTCATGTGGTAACGATAAGCCTTAAGGAGCGGCAAGCAAAAATGTAAGCGTGAGAAAGACGGGTCGGCCGAATGACCTGGCTCGGCGCTCGCCATCCCGTTCATCAACTGCGCTCACTCTCAATCAATGGGCGCCTAGATATGGCATTGTCGAACATGCAGAGGACTGTCTGTCGGAACCAAGGCGGACCTTGATATGCTATGGCTATGCTGCAGACGACCTCACGTATATTAGCCCAATGGGTCTCTAACCACTGGTCGATTGGCTTTCGGGCCCAATCAACCGTCTAGATAGAGCGGAACACCATTGGTCTACCATTCGTCACGGCCTCGTGCAATGCCGTTGGCTGATTGAAACGGATGCTGCATAGGTGCTGCGGCCTGGAAGATCGGATGCACTCTTCGTGCGTCGCGATAGCCACTGGTGACCATTCTGATTCCCATCACCATTCGGCTGACAGACAGCCCTAGAAACCTGAAAAGATCGACCGAACAGTACGGAACAGTAGCCAACGCCTCCCATGGACCATGGGCGGACCATGGCATGAGATGGCAGGCAAACGGCAGCATGCTGTAAGAACATAAATGTAACGGTATGCACATGGATATGGCTAGATGAGCATAGCCTCTCGCGCCAATTCCCAATGTGAACATCGTATTGGACGTGTAGCTTCGGGCGTCTGCGGCGGCATTCATACATGACGCCCGGTACCTCCTTTCGGATGCCTTTCATATTGAGGGCCCATCAGATAGTCGTGTTGTGACCAAAACATGATCCGTGTGTTGCGCACACGAAGTCGGATGCTCGGCAGTAGATACCATGCTGCACCCGTGCTACCTTCATCGCTGTCACTCTTGGAATGAATTCACTCGAGTCGGCGGCCATCGGCGTTCGTGTTCCACTTAGTGTGCACCTAGACCACGACATATGAATGAATGGCAGCAGTAAGACCGGCCGATATCGTGATGGACAGCACGAGATACGGTTGGATGATGTAAGTGGCCAGGTGCGCTGTCCGGAGAGGAGCGATCAGACAGTCTTCCTCCGAACGCTAACGCTAAGTATCACAAAGGCAGAGCAACAGAGAGCAACGATTCCGGGGTAAATATCCGGAAGGAATCGGGATCAACGATATTCGTGACGATCAGGGACTGTCTGTCGAGAAGCCAAGTGGCAGTGCTTACTCTGAGCTCGACGTTCGTCTTCCTGGTCCGCCTCTGCGTTGCGGACGGACCCACGTCGGATCTGCAGCGTTGGACAACGATCGATATCGATTGCACAATTAGGCTTTGAAGGTACGAGGCCGACTGCGACGCGTTTCTCAGGATAACCACGAGAGCGAGGATTTTCATTATGACCGTGGACATCCATGATCGAACATCAGCGGGACATAAGCCACTGTACGTGCTCACGACCACCTTGCTCCCAGTCATCCCAGCATAGTGATAACATCGCTGTGTCTCTGCCATCGTACCCCGGGCGCGGATCGCCGTCTCTAAGCACCTATCAGAGCAAACAGGATGGAGTATGAGTTCGAAGACATGGCAAGTGAGTATGTGACTAGAAGAAGGCGGACCTTGTTGTTCCCCGCCCCCTTTTTGTGAGGAGCAAGGGCCATCTGCCACCTACGCACTCCTTCCAGCTTGAATCCGAGTCTCTGAGCGGCGCGTATTGAAGCCGCGTTGTTCGCGTTCGCTTTCCACTGGACACGGCGTAAGCCCAGTCCTTGGGGCGAGAGCTCAAGGGCGTATTGGAGGAGGCTGGATGTCGTACGCATAATTAGCCTGTCAATCGGAGAAGCGGTGGACCCAGTAAGAACTCACAGCCCAGTGGCATGGGTGGTAACGTGGGTGCGCTGGAATCGCGGAAGCGTGATGACCAAACCTATCTCGGTACTGAGTCTGTCGGGGTACGTCGCCAGAAAGCCGATGGTCCCAGCAAACGTTTCAGCAGCGCCTTGAGATCAGTGTGTGTCAGACCACGTCTTCCATGCACGCTTGACGAAAACGGACCTCCTTCGGCATTTGACGACGATCCTTTGTCATATACCGCATAGAGCATCCATTTGGGATCGCGCGCTATGAGAAGCATGAAATACTCTGTGAACGCCTCCACAGAGTTGAATGGCCCTGATGGAAGATATTTCCAGACATCCGGGTAATCAATCGTGCTATTCACAACGAGCTCGGAGTGTATTGATGGCTAGTATGAGTCAGAGGATGCTTGCTAGAGGAGAGGCAGACGCTCACTATGAAAGGCGTCAACTTGACTTTGTCGGACTCTAGCTCTCGAACGGGCAGACAAAAATTGACGTCAAAAGGTTCAGTAGAGGCCATGATCGCAAACGAGTGCACAGGGGCTCCCACTTCGCCTAGGCTATAGGTCGTGCTAATGCCGAGGTCGAGTCAAGCCGCAGCGCGCTGAGTCAGCTTTCGGCGAGGTCGTCCAGATAGCCATCAGCCCATCACCTAGGTCAAAGTAATCACGAGGAGCGAGACGATGTCTAATTCGTAGCATTGAGGGTCAGAAGGCGCGATGGTACGATGCACAAGAAGTTGCTGCATATATGCCAGCTATGGGTGTAATACCAAGATCTTCGGCCGAGTTGCCCTTGAGTCCCTAGACTTACCCCAGAGATCAGAATTGATACCAAAAGTGCCCTTGCGTTCACATACTGGAGCGTTAACGGCCAGAACGTAGAGAATATCGACGTCAAGTTGCAGAGAGCTCTGCAATTTGGCTGCAACCCGATTGGCTTGGCTGGAGTTGGCGGGTTACTTCAGTGTTCACGTGCATCGTGCCTACAGAGCGCCGGAAAGGCCGCGGAAACATGCAACATGCAACTTGCACTCTACCTATATCCCTGACGCCTTGGTCAACGAGCAGGGTCTCGTACTCGCCCTAAAACGTCCCCATGCAGGTTGCGAACGTTTATCGCCAATTAACGCCTTTGGCATCAAGACCGGTCTCCCGCGCAAGGGAACTATGCCACGACCGCTGTAGCCTAAAGGCTGCGCTGTCCCGCAGTTTCGCTAGCTCAACAACACGATACCGGAGATGGAATACAGATCCAAGTCAAGCGATGCGGTACAAGGGGATTGGCCATGCTCCTCCTCCGGCGGGCAAAGTGACGTTCACCTCTTCGGCCATACGGTCCTCCGGCACGACCACGGAAACAGAGGAGGCGACTACTTTTTCCGATCCGTCAAGACCGGGCCTTTTTTACCACTTCTTGAATACGGATCCGCCGACCTTTGCTCTTTCCTTCGTCAAAACACCCCCAGCTACCGCGGATTCCGCCTCTGTCATCGGTTGGTTACCGGCTCGGACATTTGGTCAGGAGGATGAAGCTGGGTTAAACGATTTTCGCGAGAACCGTGAGTACTCGTCAAGAAAGAGCTGTGACCCTTTTCTTGCGTGCTGATGGTTCATTGTGTATCATAGCGCGTTTCCGCGAAGTTCTCCACGAAGTGATCCGGGAAGGGTTGATCGAAGGTTGCGACGACATCCAGATCAATGGCGCACTGCAAATCCGCGAAGGCTGGATGCATATACACGGTCAGTTGGCGATCCATTGCCACCAACTCGAAAACCCATGATAGCTCTAGATGAACGGAATCCGCCACCTCTTGGACGAATAGGCGATATGGACGATATTATCGGGTCCGTACGTGTCGAAGATTCGAGGGTAAGAAAAGCAATTGGATAGACTCATCATCTTGGCGATTGAAGAACACTCGTAGATTATACCGGATACGTATCAGCCGATGCCTTCGTACCGTATCTGTACGGCCGATGGCGTAACGCAGCTCACGGAGGGTTTGGCGACAAAGTTGAACCGAGTTCTGGAGCGGATGAATCAGGACGAGCACTGAACGGGGGATGTGGAGGACTACGGTTCTGGCACTTGGTTATCAGGGAGACGAACCCTCGGGTGACCGTTTACTGATCCGGCTGCTCTTTACGCTAGGTATGCGCCACTCACTAGAACGGCCTTATTCAGGTATCTGATGGATATTATGGCAGCTTGATTGCCATGTATCGAATGCGAACACTATATCAAGCGTCGGTCTGCCTGCAACTCATCGACGGTTGTCACTGTGGCAGCGCGAGATCTATGTGGCTTGAATATTGCCTCGCATGAAAAAGGCCAGAAAATGCATATCGGATCGCCTAGCAACTACGACCTCCCAGTATTTGCTGGAATGAACTCTTTGTTCTCGATGTGCGGAATCCTTGGTCTACAGATGATCAATGTATACACTTCCGCTTCTGTGCGAAGCAGCAATCTTCCCATCCTTCGCTTACTCTTATGCACAGGGACCGGGGTTCTTCCGGCCGGGCCGTTACACTCTTCTACGGGAAACGGAAACAAGCTTCGCAGTCTCGTCATGTCGCCCGTTGAATGTGCAAGATTCCACAGAGTGGTGTCATCGATAGTACCGGCTTTGGAGAAGGGTCTTCTGAGCAAGTTGCTCGATGCGCTCAGGGGCGACGACTCGTCCGAATGCTGCCGGATGGCCGCGGGCCGGGGTGCGGTTCACGTGCATGGCACTCCCACATTCGCGTTTGAACATGTCGGGGCTGCCCTCGCAGAAGGTCGACCCCATGCCTTGCCATCAGCGGGTCATGAGTTTCTTTGCAGCGTCGTCGCTGGCAATGCGGCATCATCGGTTCTTTTGATGCTCAGTTGAGAGCTATATCATACGCGACGCCTGGCACATCGGGCAATCATGTCTCCTTCTTTTCTCTTGGGATTTGTCGCTATATGCGCGGTTATCAACGCGTTTCTTACGCGTGAAACCTTCGCTAAGGTTGTCGCGACCGAGAATGCGACCTTCCTCGCCTTCGACAACGGCAGGCTGTCCTTTACGTTCGTCGATTCTTTTCGTCATGCACCTCATCTAACCTCGGGTTCATTATGCTGCATGCAGGGTAGATAAGACTACGGGCTTTCTAGGACATGCACATCTGGACGGCTTTGATTTGCAAGGTCCTCAGTCGAATTCGTCTGGTCGCGGTTACTACGGTGAGTGTCGTGGTCACTTGCCGATATTGACCTTGCGTTGACTGAGTATTTCACAGAGTGCCATTGCGTTCCGACTGACTATCAGGTGGCGGGGTCCGACATATACCATGTTGGTCTCAACTCGACGTTCAATCTGTGTGTTCTGCTCGCGTGTGGTCGAACGTTTCCTTGTCTGATGTCTTCTCGTCCCTAGCCTACAAGGACACGATAGCACTGGGAAGGCCTACGCTGGCGTGTTTGCTCAGGAAATACTTCCTATAGGTCACACATTCCAGCAGTGGTACTTCCTCCGAGATGGCGAGACCGGCCTCCACAACTTCGCTCGTCTGATCTATCACAACGACACGGTTGGCCCTCCGTTCGAGGACGGAGGCATCCCGGTACGGGAGATCCGTGAAGTCTTCCAGTTCAACACGACCTTGTGGCAGACTGCGTCGACGAATCCAACATTGAACGTGTCGATCCCCTCCCAGGAGGCTATCACGCCCGCCATCCAGGTGCAAGATGCTACGTGGTACCTCGGAATGACTCCAGAAGAGCCCTTCGTCCAGGAGACGGCCGTTTACTGGACAAAGTACATGTTGGCGGACGCGTACAGATATCGAAAAGCCCATGGGCTTTACGGCAAAGCAGAGGACGGCACGGCATACGGCGCGTGGCTAGTTAGTGTTACGCAAGACACGCTCTTTGGCGGGCCGACCCACTACGACCTGCTCTTGGACGGCATGATTGGGGTGCCAGAGGGTAGTACGAATCTGCAGCGCATTCCGCACATCTATTACTACGCGAGTTTCACCATCTCCGTGTGGCTGGTCCGGCTAACGCTCGAACTCTTGGCAGTTTGCGTCCAGTCACCAAGGTGCCGCGACTTCGAATCTGACGAACGAGGGATACGACCGGACATGGGGACCTCAGGTATGCGCTTGTCAATGTCACGCTTCTTATGGATCGCACTGCTAATCAGAGTCGGCAGCTGCTATATTTCAACAAAGGCGCAGATGCGAGGTACCGTATCTCCATACAAACTTTCGGACGTATGCCCTGCTAACGCCGATATATGTCAGCCTATCTACCCTTCGCGCCGACGCGGAGTCGAAGGCGGCCTTGGGTTACTCCGACTTCAGCCAGTTTTACGACTCAGTCGCCCACCTCGTGCCTGGCTTCGAGCCACCTTCCTCGCGGGGGAGCGTGTCCGTTCGGATATCGCTGCCTGCCGGCGCCGAGAACGCCGTCGCCATTCTGAGCGCGGAGGGGTTTGACTTTCCCAGCAACGTGCTCGACCTATCGGCGTATCAGTACTGGGGGGACGTCAGCGGCGGTAGAGTGACGATCGAGCATGTGAGGCCGGGGAATTACCGCTTGACGGTGTATGGCCAAGGTCCGTTGTGTCACCGTCGGCCGTCGCGGTGGTTGATCATTAGTCCTCCCCCGCATAGGTGTCTTTGGCGAGTTCGTCCAGCAAAACGTGGCCGTGGTTAGTGGGAAACAGACGCAACTGCATGACCTGCGTTGGACCGAAGAGAGCGCAGGTAGGGCAGCTCGGACGCGACTTGAGCGTACGCGTCTCACTAGTCCTCTGTTGCGACAGGAACGGAAATCTGGCGCTTCGGCGTCCCCGACCGCACTGCGGGCGAGTTCAAGCACGGTTTCGAGCGGATCCAGAACGAGTCATTCCATATCCAGGAGTACCGGATCTACTGGGGCGCGTACAACTTCACCGCCGATTTTCCACATGGCGTCGACTTTGAAATCGGCGCAAGCGACTACGATAAGGACTGGGTCAGTATCACTCCCCATGCATATTCCCAAACCCGATCATCGTGTTCCTTTCTTTCCTTCCCTCGGAGGGCGGCGTCCGCGGGTTAAGAGTGGCTGACGTCCAATTTCTCGGTTTCTTCTCTTGCCAGAATTATTGCCAGTTCTCAGAGTACGCCGGCGCGGCGGATACCAACTTTACGATTCGGTTCGACCTCACGGCTGCTGACGTATCGCCAATGTCGGCGATTGTCACGCCCGGCGGGAACGCGACGGTCACCGTTGCCGCCGCGGGTGTGTCCGGCCCCACCGGGAACGAGGATTGGTCGTCTTCGATGTTCGCTTCTTGTGAGTAACGCGTCGCCCGCTCGCCCACACGCCCACAGCCCCTCCGACTGCGCGCGCTCGCTCACTAAATTCGTCGTTCTGTCACGCTCGCCCACGCTTCGAGATTCATGCTTCGTCGTGTGCTGATGTTGCCAATTCATACTAGTCCCACTGTTCCTCACGGTAAACGACCGGCGCGACGACGCCCTGGAGTGGATCATACCTTCGAATATCAGCTCGAGCTGCGTACAGCGGAGCGGGATCTCATGTTTTGCGGTGAGCCACAAGTACCAGGTACGCCCTCGTCATGCACGCATATCCCAACACCGGGCAACTTCTGATCCACCGCGGTAAATTTGCGTGATAGTTCCCAGCCGATTGGCTCGTCGAAGGCAGTAACAGCTTCGAGTTCGGCCTCGTCCACGGATCGAAGACGTTCATCATGTACGACGCCGTGAGGCTGGAGGTCGCATACTGATATTTATCAGCGACATTACTTGTCGATGATGTGTGTCCTCTTTTGTGCATCGTGTCGTCGGCTGAAAACACCGTTGTCACGATCTGCGACTCTGTCGACGGGAAGATATGCAAGCCACAGGCCAACAGAACATTGAGAAGAGGGCGGTCCTCCGCAATTGTGTCTGTTCACTGTTCGCTTCCGCGACCGTCAGCGCATCCAATGAGGGAGGTCGTCCGCCACAGCGCCACGGAATCTATGTCGGATGATCATCATGGGGCTGATATCGGACGGAAGGGCGAGACCTTCCTCCGAGAGATCGCTTCCGGGAAACACCAACGACTTTCTGAGGTTGCATCGATTGAGCGCTCGCGCCGCCGCCGCGCCGCCACATTGCCGATGGCGCCCCTCATCGCGAATCATAATCATGATTTCTTGACCGTTGTCGTGTCCCACGGACAGATCTTTGCCTGAATTCGCGGCACACGTTGAGAAAGGCTCAGGAAGGCTCATGTTGGGAAGGCGCGCGTATGATCCCCACGGGACCTCCGGCTGTCTCGACAGGGATGGCATTCTGAAGTCATGTTTCTGGAGAAAGGTGAGTGCCCGTGTCCTGTACTCGATGCATTCCCTGAATGCTGAATAACAGGTAGGTATGCGGTTGCAATGGCGGAACGCCGGTCGCCGCAACCGCACGTTTTCCTACGGGTGGCACAATTACAGTCTCGGCGGTCCCAGTGAGCCGAGGTCGACGCACTCGCTCTGACGCAGGTGTTAAACTAAGGAGGTGCGGGTTAAAGGTTACCACATCTACTTCGCCACGGAGTACCGGTCGTGCTGGTTAACGTGATGACGACCACAGTCACCTCTCCATCTGCAAGTGTCGACGAAGAGCTGGGGCGACGACGGGGCCTGTCGTGATGGCGAACCAGGAGAGCCAGGACGGCCGTTCGATTGACGGCTCCCACCGTAGCTGCCTCTGTTCTCCGCATGCCGTCTTATTCTGCCTGGAAGCCCATGCGAGACCGCCAATCTGGTGCGTTAAGAACTCAACCCATCCCGAAAAAAACCAGTGAGATAAACCCGAGATGGGGGGCGAATACAAATCTGCGTCCAGTATTGGGAAGAGAAGCAAGCGACACAATGGACTGTGGCCTACGTTGTTGCAGTGCGTACGGACGCCGATCACCCGCCTTCGGCTCTCGTTCCAAAAGGGAGATGGGTCCACGCCACTCAAGACGTATATAACGTTGGAGAGACGTCGAAGAAATTTGGCGGCATCAAAAGCATATGACAAACAAGAGCAAATTGTCCTCGAGAGCTCCGGAACCACTCGTGTTCGCTGCTCGGGCGGCAAACATGCGGTTCAGCGCAAGAATATGTCAGATAACTGAGCTCATTGCAGATCTGCTGCTCGAACGCTTGGAGCGACTCGGCAATGAAAGGAAGCACAATATTCAAGAAGGCCTGCCATCCATGCACTCTTCCATTTACCGTCTTCATGCACGCTTTTACTTGAAATTCTCGCGAAAGGTGAGTTCATAAAGCACAGTCATTGCATTCGCTCAAGAACAACCAAGTGATGCGATGAAGGGGTATAATAGGCATTAGACAAACTCCAGTACAATATTTGGTGAAGACAGTCGATTGTTCGCTATTGTTTTGATAAACGGAAAGCGCAAGCGTTTAGAAGGCTGTACTACGTCCTCCTCTGCGCCTTCCTGTGCGCATGGTTGACCTTCGGCTACCGAAGCAACGGCAGCAAATGATGTCCATGATAACATCGAAGATAGTCACGATGACCTGAATGATAAACGGCGTGAGCATGGGCGATATGACGATACGAGATGAGCAGATGCTTACGGTGACGATGGCGCCGACGATGGCCTCGAGTAGGCCTGCAATGGCAGAGATGATAGCCATGATGCCGCCACCGATCGCGGAGATGATGGATCCCTGGTGAAGGAAAGATTAGTGCCATGTACGATTCCCTTTCGGGCGTATCGAAGAGACGCACCATGATGAAATGTCTTGTACGGTCGTGAAGTAGTCGTAAAAGATTCGATTGGTTGGTAGGTGGGGTGGGTGGGTGTAAGCTTGGTGCGTCCTGAGGATGTCCCGGGCCACCTTATATACCCTCAGGCGTCTCGGACCTTATGTCGCCTCGTGAGACGTACAAAGACCAACTCCATACGCCGTCATCGCGCATAACGGTCCGACCGGCCTTTGTGCGGCGGCGGGTCTTCATTCTGCGCTGCTTGCGGTAGAGGCATCGTCAGATGGAGCCGCCCTGAGTCGCTGTATGGCCGCAGCATGAGGATGTGGAGTGCCTTTGCGGTGGCGTCACCGAGCCTCGAGCCTTGAGAGGCGCATGATGACGTCAACGGCCAGAACGGTGAACCCACGTCACGAGCCACGCGTCGACGCGCGAGCCTCGGGACGAAGATGAAGTTCGCCACTCTCCATGACGTCCTCATCATCGTCCATGGCGCATATCATGGGCCTCACGATGGGGGATGTGCATAATCTGAGACTTTGCACTGTACACTACCCATCGAACCGATAATTTGGAGCAAATTTCAAGACCACCATGCCTGGCGACGAAGTCATCACCGCGTACTCGGTCGCTGTGCCCAACAAGCAGCAGCAGTCGCTGCCTGGGCTTGACAAAGACATGAATCGTAAGATGCCTTCATGATGAGTCGGGCGCCAGGGGGACTAACCCATATCCTAGCCGGTCTCGAGTACAGCAAGCAAGAAGTATGGGACGACGAGGGCAAGCCGCATCTCGTCGAGTACGTGGGCGCTGGAAAGTAAGAATCGGGACGTATTCGGTCTCTGCAGCTTGCTGATGAACTACCCAGGCTGAAGGGCAAGACGGCTATCGTCACCGGTGCGCATATACCCCACGTGCATTTAGTCCAAGTTCACTCATCCGTGACATGGTATAGGCGGCGACTCTGGGATCGGTCGCTCTGCGGCGATTCTCTTTGCTAAAGAAGGCGCACGAGGTATCACCATAACGTATCTGCCGCAAGAGAAGGAAGATGCGGAGAGCGCGAAGAAGCAGGTCGAGGAATCGGGTGAGGCTTACCCGATCACTGAACGTGACTATCGGTCTGAATACCTCGTTCGACTGTGTCTAAGGCGCGAAGGTGCTTCTCGTCGAGACGCAACTTGAAGAAGAAGCGGACTGCAAGAAGGTCGTCGACGAGCACACCAAGGCATTCGGCACGCTGAACATCCTCGTCAACAATGCGAGCAAGCAAATGTATGTATCGTTGGCTCTTCTTACCATTTTGTGGGACGCGAATGATCGAACGGGACACCGTCCAGCATCGAAAAGGATCTGTCGAAAATCGACCTCGAGAACGTCCGGAGCACTTTCCAGTCCAATATTCTCCAGATGATCGCCGTCACCAAGTCCGTCTCAGCGCCGCCTCTACCAAGCCTCGCACTGATGCACGCATATATCCAGGTTTGCGCTACCACACATGGTTGCCGGTGCCAGTATCATCAACACTACCAGCGTCACCGCCTACAAAGGCAGCGCGCAACTTAGTACGCATATATCCCACGCTCTATCTCTGCCAACGCTCCTTACATGACCGATGGTCTGTTTAGTCGACTACTCGTCCACCAAAGGTGCGATTGTGACATTCACGCGCTCGCTCGCCCTCCAGCTCGCGCCAAAAGGCATCCGTGTCAACGCGGTTGCCCCCGGTACCGTCATCACCGCGCTACAAGCCGGCAGCCGTGACGCGGAAAACGTGAGTCTCTGCCTTCACGGAACGGTCATCTCCGTCGACGTCGAAGGCTGACTGCGATGGCCTTGCAGATGGAAGGGTTGGGAGTCGGACAAACGCCGTTGCACAATCGGGCTGCGCAACCAGCGGAGATGGGCCCTTCGTACGTGTTCTTGGCCAGCAGCGACTCGAACGCGATGACTGGGCAGGTTCTGCATGTGAACAGTGAGTCTTTGTTATTATCTCGGCCTGAAGGTATCCGTGAACTGATGCGCTTCCGTCGCTCTAGTGGGCGCGCACGTTGGCGCCGCTTGATTTCGACATGCGAACGAGAGGGATCCAAGTAGTCTACATCATTTGTACAGTAACCATGCGCATATATTCAGTACGATATGCAGAGCATCTCCGCGTTGTATCCCACAAATTGAGAGGGCAAAGCCGTGGGAATAAAATTCATTTTAGCTTTCTACCACGACCTCGTCTTGTCTTGATCATGGACCGAGATCGATGCGCATTCTCTAGTAACTTGTCCATACAAGGTCCATTCAACGGAAGAACTGGTCGTCTTCTTTTAGCTCAGGCGCTGGCGTACTGTGACTCGTGAACATAGACGCCCACGAAGCATACTTAACACGCGTGGTCCGTGCGCTCACAGCAATCGCATCTTTGCTATCGACTACCATCATCTCCCCCATACCAGAACACTACACACAATGAGCGGTCGAGGAAACAGAGGTGCACGCGGCGGCGGGGGCGGGGGCAGAGGTAGCCCTCGCGGCGCATCTCCTGCTAGAGGCGGCCCTCGCGGCGCATCTCCTGCCGGAGGAGCGAGCCCCCATCGCGGCGGCCCGCCTGGCGACAGAGGGGGCGGTCGTGGTCGTGGCGGCCCTGGCGGAGGCGGTCGCGGTGGTCCAGGCGGCTTCCGAGGAGGCGGCCGTGGTGGGCCTGCGCAAGTCTTCATGGCTGGCAGACCCGCCACGATCGACCAGCACATCGCGGGCTCCGAGCAGCTCGTTCAGCGGTTCAAGACCGTTCCGCCGACGGCCGAGCGCCCGCTCCGCCCTGGGTTCGGCACCTTGGGCACGCCCGTGACGTTGCGGGCCAACTTCTTTCGCATGACCTTGCCCAAGGGCGCGAAATACTACGATTATGTGATCGAGGTGAAGCCGAACGTCGCGAAGGGGAAGGTGCGCCGGGTCGTGGAGATCATGCTCGCCGCGCCCGCGTTTGCGACGTACAGGCCTCGTGTGGCCCACGATGGCATGCAGCGGATGATCACGCCCAGGGCGCTGCCCCAACCGCTCGAAATACCCGTCGAGTATTATGACGAAGCCGCTGCCGGACCTAAACCTGGTGCGCCCAGGTACACCGTCGAGATCAGGCTCGAGCGCGAGCTTGACATGAACCAATTAACAAAGTATGGATTTTCCCCATCCTTGCGATCGATCCTGAAGACGATCTCCCTTTTCACAGGTACACCGACGGGGATCTCGATGCTCGCAATCTGGACATCGCGCCATATACCGCGGCTCTGAACCTCGTTTTGCAACAATACGCCTCCGACACCGCGTGGCGCGTAGGACGTAACCGACACTTCTTCCCATCTGATGACGAGAAGCGCTCCCTCGGGATGGGCGTGGAGGCCCTCAGAGGCTTCTTCTCCAGCGTGCGACCCGTATACAAGCAGCTGATGGTGAACGTCAATGTATGCATGACGGCCTTCTACGAGCCGAGTAACTTGGCCGATGCTATCATGGCCTTCAACCGGCAATCCCGGGGTGGGATGCCCAAGGCATTCAAAGACAAACTCAGGGTTCGTACGCTCCACCTCGGACATAAGAAGCCTGTCAAGGCCATCGGGACCAAGTCTGCCAGTCAGACGTTTTTCAACTGCGAGGAACTCGGAGGCCGAATTTCCGTGGCCGACTACTTCCGGCGGAGTACGCGAATATTTTTGTTCGAGGTCTACTACTTACTGACATGAGGCCATCACAGAGTACCCCCATCTTCCCCTCCGACACGCGGATGACCTGCCCGTGGTGGACATCGCTGGTCCGGCCAGGAGGGAGCCCGTCTGGATCCCCGCAGAGCTTTGCGAGATCACCGAGGGCACCCCGTACTCCGGTCGACTCTCGGACCGCGAGACAGCTGACATGATTCGCTACGCATGTCGCCCGCCCTACGAGAACGCGCAGACTACCGTCGACGAAGGCCTGCCTAAACTTGGTCTCGTACCGCGCCATTCGACGCTCACCGCCTTCGGCATTGAGATCTCAGGTGATATGACCACCATCCCCGCGCGGGTTTTGCCCCCTCCCCGCCTTTCGTACAGGTCGGGCCAGCCCAACGTTCGCGACGGCGCCTGGAATATCCTCGACGTCAAATTCCATCGTGGAGGCGACATGACCAACTGGGCGGTGCTGATCGTTCAGGAGCAGGGTCAGGGGAGGTTTTCGGGGCCGAATGACCAAACACTCCTTGATCTCGTCACCGGATTCGCGAACAAGTGTCGCAAGGCCGGAATGACCGTCCCGCAGGCGTTGCCAAAGATCATCGCTACGCCCAACCTTCCCGATGCGTCCAACGACTCATTCCGGGCCAGTGCGATCGAAATCATCCGCACGACGATCGTCAAGAATCTCGACCCTAAGAAGAAGCCGAGCTTTATTCTGGTGCTCCTATCCCGAATCGACAACTACATCTATCCGGGGATCAAGCGTTTGGGCGACGTCGTTCTCGGTGTGCACACGACGTGCATGTTACTCGATAAGGTCCTCGGCACCTCTTACAAACCGAAGACCCCGCAGCAACAGGACCAGTATTTCTCGAACGTCGCTCTCAAGGTTAACACGAAGCTCGGCGGCATCAACCACTTGCTCGATGCGAATGCTATGGCCTGGCTTAAGGAGAAGAAGACGATGGTGGTGGGCATGGACGTGACGCACCCCGGTCCGCGGAGCGTCTGGGGTACTCCATCTGTTGCCGCCGTCGTCGCGAGCGTCGACGAAAATTGTGTTCAGTTCCCAGCTAGTCTGCGTCTGCAAGAGACGCGCAAGGAGGTGCGAGAACGTTCTGAGGCTCAGAGCATACGGGGTACTAAATCGCCTCCCGTAGATGATCACGGCTTTGGATGAGATGATGATCGAACGTCTGCAAGCCTATCAGCGGAGCAACAAACAAGCCCTCCCGGAACGGATCTTCGTATACCGCGACGGCGTATCCGAGGTTAGTACTCGAGCAAATGTGGACGAGGATATATATAATTACGCATGCTTCAGGGTCAATACGACACGGTCCTCGTCGAGGAATACCCGCTGATCCTCAAGTCCTTCGAGCGGATCAGTCCGAACAAACCATATCGACCCTCGTTGTCTATCATCATTTGTGGAAAGGTTAGCGTCACTTTGCGAGTTAGCTTGGGGTCACGCATGCTGATGACGTCTTAGCGCCATCACGCACGGTTCAACGGGACAGTCTTGTCGGACGTCGACCAAGGCGGTAATACCAAGCCTGGGACCGTCGTCGACAAGGGAGTCGTAAGTAACATCGTCTGTGGCCGATGGTCGCTGGCTTAATACGTCGTAGACGGACCCATATCTGTTCGATTTCTATCTGCAGGCACATAAAGGACTGCAGGGCACCGTGAAGGCGACACATTACGCGGTCATTTACGACGAGAACAGGCTTACCGCGGATGGTATACAAAAAGGGACACACGACGCGAGCTACGTGAGTGACTGTATCCGAAAACGTGGTAAGGTCGTCTGACTGGAGGCGGTATAACAGAGTTATGCACGCGCGACGAAAGCTGTCAGCCTGATACCCGCCGCATACTACGCCGACATCGCCTGCGAACGCGGACGATACTACATCAACGACTTCTTGAACTTGGGAGACGAGAAAAGCAGCGTCGCTCCCAGCACTGCCGGAGGTCGTAGAACGAGGGAGGAAGAGAAGCAGCGAGTCTTCGACGAGGCGACCGCCCGTTGGGGGAACGGTGAGTCCTACTCTCAGTGTTCTTCACACAATTCACTTAATCCTTTGGCATTGCGTAGGCGTCCACCCTGATCTCCGAGGGAGCATGTTCTATATTTGAAGTGGTGTTTTGTCGCATTGAATCTCGAAGCCTGCGGCTCCTCGTCTTGTTGAGCATGTTGTACGCTTATGGTTTGTCGTAGTTTGTCGCCTATGCTGTCTCGTGGAGTCTTTGTGTGTTGTCCCTCATGTACGCTTCCCTCAATCCCCTTGTATTTGTATTCCATCCGGTTATTGTTTTGCAAGAACATGTGCGATATATCTGCTAGTCTGCTTGTTATTATTGTATACAAGGAAACGATCGCCACAGATGATTATTGCTGTCGCGTGCACGTCTATAAACGGAACAACAGAACGCGAGTGAGACACCTCCCTCAAGTACCCGCCACAACCTCCCTTAACCTCTAAGACGACCTTGCCATACACCCCCTTTCATTCCTGAATATCATGCCTCCGCGCCAGCCACCGAAAGCAAAGGAGACCCAGCCGGCAGCTGCAACTAGCGGAACGGGACGACCGCGGAGAGCGTGAGTGGTGGCCACCGGGGCGTCGTACCAAGCGTCAGGCTAACTGGACGTATGTAGGGCTGCTACGCAGGCTAATGCGACCGAAAAAGAGGTCGACCCCCCGGTAGCGAAGGGGAAAGGAAAGCAGGTCAAGGCACCGACGGCGAAGGCGAAGGTCAAGGCGCCCGCGACGAAGACGAAGGCGAAGGGGAAAGCGGTCGAGACTTCAGCTGCGAAGTCAAAAGGGAAAGCGGTCGAGGCGCCGACGACGAAAGGGAAGGGGAAAGCAGCCGAGCCTCCTGCATCGAAAGGGAAAGGGAAAGCGGTCGAGACGCCCGAACCTACGCGTCAGTCCTCCCGCAAGAGGAAGGCGGACGATCCTCCTCCATCACCTCCACCGAATCCCAAGCAGGCTCGGACGGCGCGAGGAGGAAGGGCCGCTGCCAAACCTCCCCTCGCTGAAGCTAAGGAAGCAGAGGAGGACGGACA
The DNA here is from genome assembly GCF_000264995.1 of Punctularia strigosozonata HHB-11173 SS5. Taxonomy (NCBI): domain Eukaryota; kingdom Fungi; phylum Basidiomycota; class Agaricomycetes; order Corticiales; family Punctulariaceae; genus Punctularia; species Punctularia strigosozonata. The sequence continues at coordinate 1,282,249 of NW_006767442.1, read as the reverse complement.
GGCGGAAGAGGAAGTCGACGAATTGAACGAAGAACAGAATCATGAAGAGCAAGTGGACAGTGAAACCGGGTCGGTTGCCTCGGGCAACCTCGATGAGGATGAAGACGACGACGACGATCTTGACGAAGAAGAGGAGAAAGAACAAGAGGAGTATTATCGGGGGCTAATTATGGAGACGCACAAGTACTACGAAGGCATTTACAAGAGGTGCGACGAGATGAAGGCCATGATCGGCCAGGTCGAGAAAGCACTCGCGCGCTATGCGGAGCACGCTGGACTGGAACGTCCAGAGGAGGAGAACGTGCCTGGTCCTTCGAATCAAGCTGGCCCTTCGACTCAGGGTATCAGAGCTTGAAATTCAGGCTTGTAGGACGTCGGGCTTGGTGCGCACTGCTGATTCCGACTGCGTGACGATGCGTTGACCATGTTTCCTTACTGCTCAATCCCGTATAGACCGCCGCATTGCTCCGGTTTCCATTCAGATACAGAAGGTCATCGCGCGACGCTCATCGCATTCATATCGGCGCCATCCTATCCGTGATGCTCGATCATTGTTTCAGGTGCTGGTTTACACAAGTCCTCGTGGTTGAAGAGAAGTAGAATTCTACGCGAACGAACAGATCAAACATGCAATGCGAGCATACATACCCGTGGAAGCATGGTGATTCTAGAATTGATTGTAAATCAGGCTGTGTTTGCTTGCTTGAAAGGGTCTCCTTCGTAAATCGTACACGGAGTGCCGGAAATGTGAATTGTGTTTCTTTCGTCGGAACGTCTGATTCAGACCCTCAAAGTGACGCATACTGGTATGATTGTGGAACGACGCGACGTCGATGGTGCGCTGCTTGATCTGCTCTTCACATTCCACTCAACCAAGCTTCGCAGGTTTTCCTCATACCAAATCATCGCCGACTCCATCATCATTTCAGATGCTTTCTCAAGACCCACATGTCCCACTCTCCATGAGGGCTCTCGAAGTGCTGTTGTCCTTTCACCACGTATCCCCAACGTTGGTACATGGCAAGCTGTTAGGCACGCGCCTCGGAGTCAGCGTCAACAGAGGTTTGCCAGCGGAGAGTGCACGTACGTTCTGTGGAGTGCCGGTTTCGAGAACTACATCGCTGCCCTCCGCGCTAGCCTGGAATGGCATCTTGGTTTGCAGGTCGGAAGATCCAAACACTCAACGCTTACCTTAGTCTCTCCGGCTTTGATGAGGCTGCTGCCGACGCCTTGGCCTTGATGATCAGGGTGGACTCCGAAAATGTGCAAGAAGCGTTCCTGGGTTCTGGTCTCCGGCCCAAGCGCGTCCGCGCACATCTTATTGTACCTGGGGGCCAACTAAGGCAGGTCACAAAGGTGGTATGAAAAACAATCCGCGTTCTCTCACATATTCTGAGAACCAATTCCACTTCTCAGGGCCAAATATGTGCTCGAGGCCGTCGTAGCCTGCTTTGTGCTGCTCCTCGCTGAGACAGCGGGGCGCATACATCAGAGTGAGAGGATCGGCGTCTACTCAGACGCTAGCCTACCTGTCGAGGAAGATCCTCCCTGGTTGGAACCACGTCGCAGCACCGGCGATCTCGGTGTCTCCACGGCTGGCTATCCAAACTTCGCCAGCGATAGCGGCTGCCGCCACATGGGCCTTCATGAAGGCGTGGTATACTGATGGGTCACCATTTGCAGCGGCAACTAGGAATGGGTCTACATTTGGTTATGCGACGGTCGTGTCCAAGGAACAGCGAATCGGGCCCACCGTTCCAAAATGCTTTGGCGAATACAGCGGATACACGATCAACCTCCTCCGCTAGCAAGAGGACGGCTTAGGCGGAGCATCTGCCACAACCGGCAGGGGTGCTTACTAGTAGGCGCAATGAGCTGCCGCACGGAGATCGCGGTCATGTCCATTGTTGTCTACGATCGGATGAAGTGAACGCTCGCTGCCGCGTTCGTGGTACGACGATGATCTTGCATGCGGACGGCGAGATATCCTTGCTGATCGATCCGTCTCGTCAGCTCGCTTGCCAGTAGATAAGCTTCCGTCAGCATACATTCGTCGCGATGCGCTTCGGCGTGTGCACGGAAGCCAACTGCGTCGTGTACATTACATAATTGCGTTGTCATGTGGCTCCTCAGTGCCAGACCGTTGGACAAAAACCTGGCTTCGAGGTAATGCCAGGGGCCTTTGTTACGACTTTCTTGTCGGAAGCCAGTTTAAGGGGACCCTAATGGCTCAGATCCGGTTCAAGGATCAGGTCCGGATTCATTCCAAAACCCAGCTCTTCCATGCGTGCGAGAACCTCGTCGAAGGCAGGTTGGTCGAGGTATTCGGCGACTTTCTTGGCCCATTCCACGTACTCGGCGCTTTGACCTTGGCGAAGGGGCGAGTGGGCAGGGAGGGTCTTGGCGGCTCGCAAAAAATGGCTCAGGTCGCGCAGGATATCCATCCGCGCCTTGCAGAGCGTCACGTAGAGAGCCCCGAGCCCTGAACGAGCGTCGTCAGGTGTGGACGAATGGCGCAATCTTGCCTCAAGGATGTCCCTTTTGGCGGGGAAATTGGACCATATTGTCCAGAACCTGGGAAGGTCTTTCCATAGCTGATTTCGGGTGCGTACAAAGAGTCTGGAAGAAGCACTAATTATAAGGATGATTTGCCAGAAATTTGAGTGTATAGAGCGTACGTACCGTTCGGTGGGACTTTCGGGGTCATAATCGCACGGATCTTCGACCCAGTTTTTGAAGTCATGCATAACGAAGGAATCGGGTATCATGTCACGAGGCAATGCTCGGAGAAGCCACGAGGATCTACGGAGTAGGAGGGTATAAGAAGACGATGAAGCGTCCTCCGTCGGGAAGGAGGTGGAAGGGAAAACGTACTGTAATGCTTCAGACCGCACATTTATGTTCTTATATTTTCCAAGGTGGCCTTCATAGTTCAAAAGCGGTATGCCATGTCTACCTACATCTTCAGCCAGCGTGAAGCCACGGGGTGTGGCAGTCCACCTGCACGCTGGGCTCTCCCCCGTCTTGGTTGTTGACAAGGAGGGGCTGCTTCCATGACGGCGACAAGGTGGAGGTTAGATTTGCGGTTAAAGCCCAAATCTTCTCAAAGTTACTCGGTGAGGTCACGAACAACGGAAGGTGGAAGGACGAGGACTTAGTGGTGCCACAGCCACTGGCTCATATCGACAGGGGACGGAAATGGAGGATGATTCAAGAAAATGCTGTCGAGTGGGCGCGGTCCCTCCTAGCACAATGCAAGGGGTGGGCCGGAAAGCATTGAAGACAGGGTGCACAGGGCGGCCGTACGTCGCGATGTGCGCATCGTCAAACATGTAGTGCTTAAACACAGGTCCCCGTATGAGCGATTAAACCTTTGCCAACCAAGCGTTGGCCCTCTCCTGCACAGTCCCGCCCCTTCTCTGCCTATCCGTTGTCCCCCTGAACACACTGAACAATCCACACCCCTCAATCCTACCCTTCTCGTCCACGACGAACTCCACGATCGCTTCGCTCCCCGTTTCCCACATACCGAAAGCTGTCTTGTTGGCCCCATACCCCTGCGGGAATAGGACCTCCATGGTGATATCGAAGGTCATATTACTACCCGCCCGTCTGACGAGTCGCGCATGGGTGGATAGCCGCCGTGGCCATATGGCAAGCAGTTGACTCAGTTTTTGCGAGGGCGGTGGGGGTATTGGCGCCGCGGCATCGACGGCTTCGAAGTCTTGGTAGACTCGGTCGCAGTAATGGGAAGAGCTTGTGGGAGCGCAGAACGTGAGGGAGCCGTAACCCGCGTCAGTGTAGGTCAACGCTGACGGCCTTAACCTCGGATGAGCCATGGGCGAGTCCCGAAGTAGGACTCCGACCTCCGGTATACGTACATCCACAACTTGAGTTTGCAGGATGAACTTTGTCGAGCATGTCTATCAGCCCGAGCAGACTGTCACCTTATAGATCAGCGCTCAGCAGTCGAGTTGTATAGAAAGAGGTGTGCATGAAGAGTTCTCAGCAAGGAACAAGTGCCAGTGCCTGCCCTCCAAACAAGAGGAACTAATTGTAGATCAGGATACAGCAAGTATATGGATGTACTGTACAATCTTTTCAATGAACCTAACAGAGGCGCGGTTAGCGCCAGTCTCTACCGCGGTCCGTGTGGACGAAGGTGGTAGTATTAAGTACCTAACAGAGGCGCGGTTAGCGCCAGTCTGTATAGTACAACATATAAGTATCGCGGCAGCTATATCTGTGGTGAATGCTCGTACCTCTACCGCGGTCCGTGTGGACGAAGGTAGAGATACGAGAGGTCAACCGACGGGCTATGGCATACGCCCGGCGGTTACCGGTGGGGGATTAGGGGGTGGCGTTGCTAGACGCACCTCGTCGTCTGACAAATCTTGCGGGCAATAGCATTGGGGATCTTATATGATCAAGAACTAGTACGATACATTCGGAGTCCTTGCCCGTGCAATGTATATCTGCTTCCAGCAGTTATCACGAAAAGACGAATTCGATCCTTTCCTCGTTCATTGTAATCACGACGCGCTCCGGTAGCAAAAGCGGTGGTTCGATGAGCTCCGGCTCGGGTCCAAGAAACTCAAGATCGACGTCAAGGCCAAGCTTCTTCATGTACTTGACGGGTTCCCAGCACGCCCGTTCTTGAAGGACGTGGACGAACTGTCGGGCTTGTTCCACGAATAACGTGGGATATCGGAAGCGCAAATCCGAATCCGGCGAGAGGGTGGCGGCAATCTGATAGAGGCGAGCGATGCCACGCAGAAGGACAAGTCGGATGCGGTAGCATTCGACATAGAGAGCCTGCAGAGCGATCTGGGCTTTGAGCGAGGAGGAGGAGTGCCGCCACCGGGAAACGAGGGCGTCACGGACGGCGTAGAAAACCCGCCAGGTCTGTTGCAGGCGGACGAGGTCACGTCCGATTTTGTGGTGCACGCGCACAAAGCGCCTGGAAGGAGGAATTGACGTGAGTGGCGTGCTCATTTGACAAGAGAGGCCGCGTGTGAAGTGCGTACCGCTCCTTCCGGTCTGTCATGCCATGAAGCACATCGCAGAGGATGTACCCCCTTTTGTCAGGACTGCTGATAGTAGGAGCAGTTACGAACACGGGTCCCTTGGTGGATCGCATCGGTAGCAAACACTTAGGAGTTGACGCGTTTCTATAGATGGTGGCGAGAGTAGCGTTTATCTCGACGAATGAAACGGGTGGGCTGCGTACGAAGTGGACGGAATATCTGCGTTTATGTGAGAATGGTCTCACCGTGGCCTTGCTCGAGTGTTGCCTTGCGCAATAAATGCGGGCCACTGGGTTATGGCGTAATGGAACCGTCGCGAAGCATCACTACGGCTGTTGAGCATACCAGTTCAGTCATTGTAGCAAAGTCATTGTAGCAAGCGAGATTCCTTGGTCACCAAGGCATTGTGTCGGAGTACAGTGACAATGCAACATCGCAACCGCCGAAAAGGAGACAACCTTCGGAGAGGGATATCGACCGTCCTGATAGAATGTTTGCGTACTTAAATGAGTTGGCTCTGGCTTCTTCTTTCTTCCGCTGTGCAAGATTTGCGAGATATATGGCTGTTTTGTACCATTCTTCATCAGAGCCCATGAGCGAGGCGGGAAACTTGGTCAATTGCCAAAAGTACAGAACTGGGTGGCTATGCAGACCACGTGGCTTGCCTCGTCACTTCGCCTTGCCTTGCTCATCACCTTCCCTTCTCGTCAATTCATCCAGATAATGCAGCAACCTTCATCTTAGACTACGCTCACCGGCTTGTGCCTCCGTGGAGGCCAAACATAGCTTCCCAGTTATGTTCACGCGCCAGTACCGTGACTGCACTCGGTAGGGGACCGGGATGGCCTGAATGATGGCCTGAATGATGACAGCCTATAACACGCCCTAGCATACCCTTTGGGGATTATATAAGTGCCAAATATCCTCGATAAAAGATTAGATCGAACAGCATCATTAATTGAACCTCTGGACAGCCTGTGACTCAAGTAGTCTCCGGGTGCCCGGTGCACACTTCAACATGGCTCGATTTGATTGTGTTTTTTAGTCGCCAGTGCTGCTCATACGTGGTATTTTATTCAAAATTCAAAAGAAAGCCTACGGTCTCTTATAACGGGCACAGACCGTGCGCGTAATGTGAATAAATCAGAATCGAGTTCAAAAAACCCGGGCATTGCATCAAAAAAATACACCATGACGAGATATCCTTAACGACCCGATGAGTAAAAAAATTCCCAGATCTGAGCGTTGGCCAGCTCAGCACGCGGCGCCTTCGATTTGCTTCAGCGACGCGAGCAGCTCGCGCGCGTCCCCCGCACGGAACACGTCCTCCGCGCTCATCTCCGTGCACTGCCGCACGACCGCGAGCGGCTCTGCGCACTCTCGCTCGTGCAACCACTCCCGTAAGAGCGTCGCGCTGCGCACCGCCTCGGTGGCCCGCTTCTTTCGGCGAGCAGGGTGGGGGTGGTTCGAGCTCGGATGGCTGTCGGGGTGCTTTGCGTCGGGGCGGGAGAGGGAGTAGGCGGAGGCGGCGACGAGGAAGCGGGAGATGGCGCGGAGCGCGGTGAGGCGCGTGCGGTAGCAGCGTAAGCAGGCGGAGAGGAGCTGTTCGCGCACGACCGGCTCGACGAGCATGTGAGAGAGTTGGGGAGAGTGTAGTGCCTCGCAGGTGGAGTAGAAGGAGTGCCAGGCTTCGACGAGGGCGCGGAGGCGCGATAGGAGCGTGCGGGAGGCGAAGGTGAGTTCACTGTTTTTGAAAGTTGAGTGAGAGCGAGGGAGAGGATGAAACAGGGACGAACCGTGCGGTATCGGTGAGGGTGGAGAGGGAGGTGTCTTGGGTGAATTCCCAGCTTCGGTATGTCGTCAGAGGAAGGAGCTTGTGCATGAATATGGGCGGCATGGTGGATGTGTGCGCGGACGCGGTGATGTGAGGTTCGCGGAAACGCGGTGTCTTTGGAGTTGGTACGCAGATCGGATTTACTGTCAAGCCGGCCTGCCCAACTCTTGGTGTATATAACAGAACGGCCGTGCAATGCGCCCAATAAAACGAACGGCTTGGGTGTCATGATCGCGGGGTTGTGCAGGAGTTACGATAGATTTAGGCGATGGCCTTGTGATGTGCCACTGGCTGTTTGTTGGTAGAGGATGAGGCGCAAGGCCACGCACGCCACCGGTACAGAGGTTCGTATTTTTTTTGCAGCGCGTTTGTCCTCTGTTAACTAGAATATCGAGTCGCCGGAAATGCGTTGATGGAGCGGAACTGAGCGTCGAATGACCGATCTATGACTTTGGAGCTCATGGAGGTGCATTGTGAGCCAATTCCTGTCCGTTAGCAGTCAGTTGTGGACATCAAGGTGACTCTATGTGGGGGTTGTACACACAAGGCAAAACGTTCGTAGCATAAGTGGCCATGCAGCGCGTTGCTGATCATCCCAGGTCCTTGCAGATCCACCGTTGTACCTAAACGTCGACGTTCGCCTTTGCAAGGCGAGAGCATCTTGAACGAAAGGCACTGGGGACTCAAAGCATGCCCACAAGTCACCTCTCGTAGATACGTGACACCTGGCCGGGTCGGTAGATAAGCTACATTTAGACGCAGGCGGTGACAAAGTTCTGTCTCCAGATCCATCGTCGTATTCGATTGTGGATGCAACGTGGGCCGAGGCTGAGTCTGCGATTGTATTGAAGGCGTGAGAGGTCTCGTCTAATCCGGTAAAGAGCGGGGCGTTGCCCAAGGAGGTCATTTGGCAAGCTTTTGTGTTTGGTGATGTCCGGAGTCGATCAGTTCCGATACCATGAAGAGGCGAGGGTGTTGAATAAGTATGAGGGCGCGATCGTCGCAAAGGGCGCAATCCTGTCAAACAGCTTGTTGGAAATAGCGGAGCGCAAGTGAGGCGACAGCGGCGATGCGTCACTTGCATCACGATAGGCACCTGGGAATAGACTTTTGTGTTACGTCGGCGGCGGCCAACCAGGAACGGGCGATACATCATGTCTCTTCTGTTCAGACATAGCGGCGATCGGTGCTCGAGGATCTCTGGAAAGACGCTCTGGCTAGGAAAGCCGTTGCATACAGAGGAGACATTGAATGGACATGAAGTGCAGACGACAAAAGTTACGGCAACATGAGTGTGGGAAAACGTAGCCTTATGGCTCACGTGGCGCGACAGAATACCCCTCGCCTCTCGTCGGCGTCCACTCATCCTTCCACACCAATGCACCGGCGACGCCGTCGCGGGCCTCAAAACACCTGAGTTGCATCTTCAACAGCATATCACGTCTCGTTTCCTCCCGCTCCGACTGTGAAAACTAGCGCTCATAGCCGAGAACACACAGTCCGAGGAGGACCATATCATTCGTCCACTCGTGTTTACTCGCTCCGGGGTTTCGCGTCATATCGCACGCACGCACCGCCCAGCGCGTGTAGCCCGGAGGCATTGGCAGCGCAGCGCGCCGTACGGTCTCTGGAACCTACCCCGTAGCTGAGGGTTCTCCACAACCAGGCACTCGGGTTCCTTATCGCCCAGCCAGCCCAGGCCTCCGCATTCCCTCTCAGGAGCCAGTTATAAGCATCCGTGAGTGCTCCTCTCGTTTTGTCTCTCTTTCATTTTGCCAGACACTGCCCCCCTCAATACCCCTCCCCCGCCCCTTCACTCTATCTTCGTTCGAAGTTCACCCGCCTGTTTCTCACTTGTCGATTGTTGTTTCACGTCCCCGTGTCACGACCGCCCCGAAGACCAGTTCTTGTCCGCATCTCACCTGGCTGTCCTTGTGTCTCAGACATCACGGGGACGAGTTTTCTCAACTGTCTCACTGGCGTTGGGCGCGCCAGGCCCGTCCGAATCTTCATTTCCGTAGATCTGCTCCGTTATATACTTGACCTCCGGTCTCGCAACGTGCCTGCTCCCCGCAAACCGTGACTGAGCATCTACCTTTCCCCATGTCCAGAACCCTCCCCCAGTCGTCCTCCACGAGGGTATTCATCTGCCGGCCCCGCAACCCCCGCGCGTCAAGCGACCCGCAACAGCCCCCGCCCGCCTACTCCGCCGCCGTTCAGGGCTGCCCGCCCCGCCCGCCTCTTTCACGTAAGCGCCCGCGCGCATCCTCCGCCGCGTCCCCTAAGAGCATCGGCACCTTCGTCCCCGTCGACGTCTGCAAATCGCACTCGTCTCCGCTGCTCTACCTCCAACCCCCATCCGTATACCCCTCGCATCGATACCCCGTCCCGCATCACCCCGAGTCGATGCCCTCGAACGAATCCGACGCGCTCGACAGCGACGACGACGGTCTCCGCCCTCACCCCTTTGCTCCCCCGCACGACGACGACGGCGCGATATACACCCGGCGCCCGGCGCTGCGCCGGTCTTCTAGCTCTACTCTATCCGGATCCGGGCTCGGTCGCCCGCACCCATCAGCGGTCGGCCATGAAACCCCCCGCGGACCCCGCGCCCGCGCGTCTATGGGCAGCCTTCGCCATCGCTTTTGGGGAACCCGGTCTCCGCATCGCCCCATAGATGGGGATGCACAGGAGGAAGAGGAGGTGCCGAAACCGATCACCACCCGATGCGGCGCGCCGTGCGCGGGCGAGACCGAGACAGACACGGATGGGGAGACGCTGTTGCCCAGAAGGGCAGGGAGGTTGCCGAACGTGCGGAACGTGCCGCGCGCGCCACCGCTCGTTCCGCCGCGGGCATACCAGCGTATGACCCCGCTTTTGTTCGAGGCCGCGCGGCTGCTGAGCATCGTACCCGCCGTAAGTACCACTCCACGATGAATGCTGGCAAATTATAGCTGCTGATTGAGAACGTCTTTGGGGCAGATCTTCGGCTCGCTTTGGAATGTGTACCACGCGTGGGACCTCCCGGACGACCCGCGCTTGTGGAGGGTGGACTACCTTGTCGCCGTGCTGTGGGTACGTCTTCCCCTCTTGCCTCCACGCGCGTTTATTGGCTAAAACGAATACGGTCGTCCAGTGCGTCCTCACCGGATGGCAGTGCCTCCGACTGACGACGGGCCTGCTCACCCGCTGGCGCGTGTATTACACCCCGCTCTCGACTCTCATCCGCCTACTCGCGCTGCAAGCCATCTGCTGGCCCGTACGTCACCTCTTCCTTTCCTTTTGCTCTCTGACGTCAGCGAGGTAGGCGACGAACTTCACGCTGACCGCGTTCGGGTACGAGAAACGGCCGGTCGTGTGCTGGGCGATCGTGGGCACGACGACGTGCTGCAGCCGCGCGATCCAGATGTGGGTCACCTCCAACCTCGTCTCGTCGTCGTCCGCGCACCGGCGGCCGCCGCTACCCCCGCGCCGGTCGAGCAACAGCGCCGTACCCCTCCACGCGCACGCCCACGCCTCCAATTCGTACTCCGGCCCGAGTTCTCTGGGATCGCCCCCGCCGTACTCGGCGTCGACCCCGGCGCTGCCGACGATGTACCCCAGCGCGCCGTCGTCGGCCGCGCCCTCGCATTCGACCACAGCGAGGAGGCAGGAGGGGTGGCTGGACGGCGTGCTCGACGCGCTCGTGGGCGCCGACGTGATGGACGACGTGGATATGCTGCCGAGCCCGCGCAGGGGCGGAAGGAGGTGGGACTGGCGGGCGGTCGGGATACGGTGCGCGTTGCCGGCCGGCGCGGTATATTTCGTGATGGCGTGGGCTGAGGCGATCAGGAGGGAGTGGGCCGGATGCTGATCCCTTTTTTTTTGCCTTTTTTTTTTGCTCTGCTCACTGACTCTTGGGCGCTGCATCGTCGTTTCTTTTTTTGCTGTCGTTGGCCGGAGCACTTCGTTCTCAAGGGACACTCGTCACATTCACGACTTCCTTAGTTACTCTCTCATCCTCCTGCACGCACGCTACCATATTAGTATACATATCATATAAAATGTACGCCCTACATGTATAGATCGGCTCCTTGCCTGTTCCTCCAATGTGATCTCTCGATGGAACGTCGCGGCAGCAAATTAGATGCCCAAGTGGATGTAGGGGGCCCATCTACTCGGATTCGGGTGATCTCGGCGGAGTTCCCGTACCGCGTCATCCAAGGCATACGGGATGTCGTCTGGATCGATCTCCTCCGCGTCACCCCCTAGCAGGACCCTATAGACCGAACTGGCGATAGCTGGCCCGTCGACGTCTTCCATCGACCTGGAAGTGACCAGGTGAGCGCATTGCTTCGCATGGATGAACATAGGGCAGGTGTGACCACACTCACCAAAGCGTGGCGATTATGCTCTTGAATCCGGCGAAGAGCATGGCGGCGGCGAGGTGCACGGCCTGGTCGGGCTGGTCCTGTAAGGCGCGTCGTGTGAGAGGTCGAAATGTGCCAGAAAACTTTGAATAGACCAGCTGACCTTGTCCCCCTTCGCTGTCTCGCAGGCGCTCAGGAACGCCACGAACGCGTTCGGCAGCGCGACCGGCATCAACCTTTCGATCGTGAGCATCTCGTCCTGCATCACGAAGCCGCTCTTGAGCGGATTCTCCGGGTCCTGGTGACCGTGACATGCGAGATGTAAGATCGTCGCCTGCGGCAGTTTCTCCAGAAGCGATTGCGCCTTGATGCCACACTCGTTCCCGGGGACCATCGCGCCGTCGCCAGGCAGCTCAGATATGTCTGCTCCGTCTGGTAATATCGCGCGAACGGCGGCTACCTCCTCGCGGGTCGACAGAAGGTCTTTCCAGTCCGGCATATCCGAGTGAGGGACTGCAGCGACCAACGCCCTCGTTTCGTGCTTCTTCGTAGGCTTGTACGTCGCTCTTGCGCTTAGGAGAGCGCCGAGGGTGGGCGTATACGACGACACGACGTAGTCCGAACACCAGGTCCCGTCGACACCTGCGGCATGGAGCGGGAGATGCACGAAGGGGCCCGTCGGACACCACCACATGCGCGGACGGTTCCTGCCCGAAGATGCCTATACGAAAGACGTGGTCAACAGAGGTTTTACTTGGATCGGGACAGGGTTTACCTGTATCTGGAGGACATCGATGATTGGATGTACGACGTTCGTCCATAACATGCGCAGGATCTCCTCTGCCCTAGAGCGTCGTGCCCTCTGGCGGTTGGCTGTTTTCGCTACCTTCAGGCGTTCGCCTAGCACGGACCTTGCTTCTGACACGGCCAGGTTCCAGGCGCCGGCAGATTCGGTAAGCCACGCCTCGCTGACTTGTCCAAGCGGAAGGCTTATGACGGGAACCGAGCGTCTGAGGACAACGGCATGGCAACCTAACTTGCTCGACACCAGAACTACGACCGGTCCTCGCTCGGCGACTTTGGCGAGCGTCGCATAGTCGTCTGGGAGGAGGAATCGCTCTTGTCCCGGTAACTGGCGGACCTGGTCCAGCAGCGAGTTGAACTCATCGCTCTGCTTTCTTCTCCTGCTCTCTTCTTCCTCCACAGCGGGAACCTCTTCGTCGGTTTGCGGAGCGTCGCTTACTTGTTCTAGCTGTCGCGCGAGGGGGACTAGCCTGTCCCGAAGATCAACCGGAACGGCGTCAAAAGGGGAGCGGAGGCGTAAAGAATGTGTCCAGAAGAGGGCGCGGCCTTGTTCCAGGATCTCCAGGGCCTTCTCCGGGAGGGAGAGGTTGAGCGCATGCGAGGCGCCTTCGAGAGCGACGCTCTGGCCCGCCTTGAGGGACTGCAACCGAGTCTGCAGATGCAGACCAAAGAACGCGACGCGGGGAAGGAGGCCGACCATGTAGGCATAGATATCTAAAAGTTGCATCTGCGCTGGCGACGCGATGTTGATCACATCCCCGTGGTGAGAATGAATGTCATCGAGAACTCGCATAGCGCCTTGTAACCGAGAGCGGACGTCTCTATGATCGTCTGCTAGAGCGTCTTTGATGTACGCGAGCGCAAGGGAAGGGTTACGGTATTGCGTGCCGTGTTCGAGGTACAGTTCTGCGGCGTGAACGAGGCACCAGTACCTATCTCGGCGACCGGGCTGCGCAAGGTCCAAAGATCTCGATGTGAGCTGCATTGCGCGAGCTGCATCGTTCACGTCCAGCAGTCGCCTGAAGCGCACCAGATAGCTGGTCGCGAGGATTCGAAGACATTCCGAACCGTAAATCCCCTGTAACGTTGCTTCCAGGTTCGGTTCCAAGGTTTGGATGGCTTGGTTGATATCTGGGGCGCTGCGGCTTTGATCATCCTGGCCACGCAGAAGATATGCCTGAGCGAGACGATATACGATCGGGGGCTTGTTGACGTGTCCTTCTGGCAGCGTGGCCAGCGATTCTTGTGCCAATGATATGGCTTCATCGATGTCCTCCACCTCGTGGAGAGTCTCGTATCGCGTGCAAAGATGGGCAACCAGTCTAAGAACCACCACGGTCATTTCGGAATGGGTCGAAGGGATGATCGACATGGCCCGCCTGTCCCAGGCCAGCGCTTCGTCGAGATCGCAAATGTTCCGCGTTTCGGAAAATCGCAGCATCAACATATCTGCTAGATTCATCGAAGGGTGGAACTGCCTGCAGTGACCTTCGGGCACAGCGTCCGCGCAAAGGCGACCGAAGTGGACCGCTTCTTCGAGGTCGTCCAGGTCGCCTTTCCATCTGAATCGCAGGCGCAGGTTATCGCCCATGTTCATCAGAAATATCCAATGGTCTGCAGAACCCGGGTCCGAGCGCTGCAGAGCTTCCTGCATGAGCTCGATCGACTCGTCGATATCTTTACCATCGGATAGCTTCACTTGATGGAGAAGATTCAGAAGGAGGGCCATCCCGTTTATATTCGGAAGAAGACGTTGACCGTTCGGGCAGTCTCCATCCAAGGCGCGCCGTCCCAGGTCAGCCGCACGATTGAGGTCCTCTATGGCGCCAGAGTGGAAGAATCTGCGCTGGAGCACCCAGACCATGTCGCCTATGATCTTCCACGTGTCGATATGCGTTGGCGGGCACAGTTTCAGAGCCTCTTCGAGATACGCGAGGGACTTGTCGAGGTCAAGAGGATCACCGAAGGATTCCTGACGAATGAGCAGGTACCGGCCCAAGCAGCGCAGGTGGAGATGTCTATCGAGCGTTGTGGATGTGAGCGTCTCTGTGAGAACCTGGCGTTGAACGGTGATGGCCTCCTCGAGGCACGCGCCGGACCCGGTCGTCTCGAAGTTTCGAAACAGGATCCATCCCAGGTTGCGACATGCCGCGGCCCGTAGAGGGTGACCCGGAGGGCACAAGAGGATGGCCGCTCGGCATAGAGATTCTCCTAGGCGTCTGTCTTCGCGGTGGACGATATCATCCGCGTTGCTGTCAAGGATGCTGGCGTATTGGGAGAATACAGTGGGACAAGCTAGCCCTTCCGCGCTGCAGACATCGAGGGCGGCTTGACCATACTCCATGGCGCGCTGGAGGTCGGAGACGTCAAAGGTGTAAAGCATGCGCTTTTCGAGAGTGTGCGCCAGTTGGATGAGCACGTGATGACGCTCGGGCTGAGAGGCGGGAAAGGTGGTAGGCACATCGGCGGACAGATGAGAGGAACCGGAGATGGGGTGGACTGCAGCCGCATGGCCGTCGAGAATCGCTTCACATATCGTGATGCAACTCTGTGCGGCCTCGAGGTCACCAAAATGGCAGAATTGCTCATGGAGTCTGAGAGCTTCCGCGAAGGGACCATCGCAATCCCGGGGCAGCTCTGTTCATATGGCACAGAGATCAATGGATGTTGTTCGAAGAAGAGTGCAGCACCGTACCGGCAGCGCATACGCAAGCGCGTCGAGTGACAAGAGTAGAAGTGACTTCGCTGTCTGTGGATGACCGCGCATAGCCTGATTCATCATTCACGGCTTGAAAAGAGAGAACATATGATTAAACAAACACAGAGTGAGCAAGTCAGGGTTGCGACTAGGCTGTTCAATGAGTGTAGACGTACAGATGGCCGAATCGAGGAGTACGGGACCTGCGTCTGTCATTATGGGTGACGAACTGCCCGTTGAAGATGTGCTTACCGTCTTTTATATTGCCAGGTGTCTTTCTCCCTGGGTGCAAGCTATCGTCTGATGGGTTCACCTGTGCGGGCTGAATTGAACCCTGATACCAGCATCATACAACGGAGCAGCCAGGCCGAGCATTCTGTGACAATAGCTTTACAGCTATCAAAGGCGGGTACACTCGGCAACATCGACGATCCGATATTCCTGGATGACGTCTCATTCAAACAGGTCTTGAGGGTAACGCAGATTCGCACAACGGTACCGCCTGACCATGCGTTGTTCTGTAGATGGAACCTGGCAATCGCCGAAGGCCGCTCTTCGTGCACGATGGGAGAAGAAGTTAATGAAGGTCCCAGCGCTAGAGAGGATTGGGAGTGGCAGTTCGATATAGCATACTTGAGCGTGAGAGGGACTGAACCCAGGTGAGCTCGGAGCGGATACAGTACCGAGGGCAAGATGACATACTTAGGCTTCGAATGTTTGATGGGCGCCTTCTCGCACAGGATCAAGCGTCCACGGCCCAGTTTTTATTATCTTTCGCGTATCGTGGAGAGAGAGCGGCATCCAAGGATCGGCGCTCCGGAGAGACGAAGTTGCGGCTGCTGCGTGAAAAAAATAGGTGCAAACAGCCTATGTCGCTCGAGGGCTGGGTGACGAGCTCCAGCACAGACTGTGTTTACAGCAGTGGATAAACGCATTATCGGGTAAGATGAGGACGTCGCTCGCGTCCGAGGTAAAGGAGGGCACCGAGACACGCATATCAGCCCGCCTTACCCGATTCGGAAATTAGCGCCGTGGCGAGCCCCTGTGCTGTTTTGGATCACCGCCCTCCTGCGCATCCCCGACACCTTCGCGCCCGTCGTCGAGCCCACCCCGCTCGAGCTCGTTAACGTCGTCTTGAAAAGAGACCACCTAAGCGAGAGAACAATATACTCATTGATTCACCGCTGCCCGTTGTCTTCGCTCCCAGGCGGTCCGCCATGGACACCGCCGCTTCAGGACCCCCTCGAGCTCACGAAACCGACCCTCGCCCGGAAGCGGCACCGGGCCATCACCCCACCCACCACCCTGTCGCCGACGGAGGCGTCCAGCATGTCTACGGTGCGTAACTTCATCTCGACGAAACCTATCTGACCTCGCCCACAGCTATCTACAGTTACACCGAGAGTACGGTGCGCAAGTGCGATCGCTGCTCGTATGAGGGCACGCCGGACACCTTCCCGCTCAAGAAGAACGGCTCTGGCTACCTCAAAGTCTGTTTCGCGTGCAACAACAAGCAGCTCGCGAAGAAGGCCGCCTCTGCCTCCACCTCCACCGCCTCTGCCAGCGCCGTCGCCTCAACCTCTTCCGTGTCGCACCATGTCATCGCTACCGCACCGCTGCAGATCAGCCGCCACAACGGGGACGGCCCCAGCCGCAACTCCGCGATGGAGCTTGAGCAGTGCCTGCAGACGATAGCGAGCAACAAGGACTGGCCGTTCAAGTTTGACTCCTTCGTTCGGCTCACGCAGGAGGAGATGGAGGGCTTGTGGCAGGGCGGCGCGGACGCCTCCGTGCACGCCCGCGCCAATGCGATTCGGGATCGGGTTGCGCTCGCTTCAGGATATCACTGGAAGTGCGTCGCCTTCTCCTCCCTCGGCCCAATCCATGTCGTCGCTAACCTGCGCATACAGCCAGAAAAAGTCGCTTCGCGGCAAGGGCTCTTCGCGCACGACGGTGATCACCTACTACTGTTCGCAGCTCGAAGGCGAGAACACGAAGCACAAGCTCGTTGCGGACGAGGGCCGGCGGCGCGCACGGCGCGATAAGATGCCGCGCTACCACTGCGGCGGCTGGCTCCACGTCACGATCGTCGACGACGACCCGCTCTTCGTCCGCGTCCGGCTCGCGCACGACGAAGCGCACCCGCCGCCCGACCTGGAGGGCCGCAAGCGCGCTCCCGCCCCGAGACGGAGCAGTCAGCTCGTTCACGACGATCACGACCTTGACCACGCGCAAGATCCCGGACAGGGGCAAGGGCAGAGGGAGCCCGTCGCACCGGAGATAGGACCTGACGGGACGGTCGACGCGTCGTACCTGCTCGAGCGCCTTGCCGCGTCCGCCGCAGAATCACTCGGCGCAGACGCTCCCCAGCCTCAACCTCCGCCGCCCAGCACCGCCACCCCCCTGCAACTACCCGCTATCCGCCCCAGGCCACCAGCTCCAGCACCTGCCTCCCAACATCAACATCAACAAGACGTATCACCTTACGCCGACGTGGCATACGCGCTCCCCGAAGGCTTCGGCCCCCCTAGTCCTCCCTTCAGCCCCAGCTCACTGGGCGCGGACACGGCTCCGTTCTTCCAGCCACAGGCGCAGGTGCCGGGCACGTCCCAGCCGCATCAACACCAACATCAGCAACAGCAGCATGCGTACACGGGCGCGAACGGGACGGCCCCGGGTCCAGGCCCGATGCAAGAATACATTGACCCCGCGCTCCGCAACGCACCCATACCACCGCACTCCGTACGTTCTCCCTCTCTAACTGCATCTTCGTCTTTTGATGTTTCATCATTTCGACGACAGGTCATCTACCCGCCCGCGGTCGTCGAATCCGCCCGACGCGCGTTCGGTGCCATCCTCGACGCCATCGCCGACCCGCGCGGGCTCGACGCCGAGCTCGCGCACAAGCTGCACCCCATCCTCGGCGCGTCGGTCGAGCTGGCCGGCGCCCTGCTCGCCCAGGGCCGGGGCCAGCAGCGCGATCCTGGGTCAAGCGGAAGTAGTGGCGAGGGGCAGGCCCGCGCTGCGAAGCGGGCGCGGCTCCGATGATCATGATGACAGACATTCTTGTGCTCGTTCGTTCGATTTCATGGGGTCTCCTTCTCTGTATGACGAAAGAAGTCGTGGAAGACCCCTCCGTTCTTATGTACACTTATAATGGACTGCTACTCATGGACTGCTTTCTGTATCGTGCTCCGCGCACAAGTGCTTGTTAGCGAAGCCTGTACTTACTTATCATTCCCCGTCTTCCGGGCTCGAATTCGACCGAACGCACCGAAGGCGGAAATCGCGTTTCCGAGTACGAGAGCGGCTATATTCGAACGATGTCGTAGTAAAGTACATCGGAGAGCTTGCCTTTAGCAGTCTCATACTACGCGACAGCAGGTTACAACAGCAGAGCAGTCACAAACAGATGCAGGTGATACAAAGCAAGATAAGTAGATATAGGTTACGAGAGCACAGACAACGCAGCGGCGAACGCGAATGGCGGCGTCGCAATGGTAAAGGGTATTGGTGGGGGCAGCAGGGGGTATGCAGGAAAGGTAAGATGGGAGAGGAAACTCCGGGACGTGTTCGATAGCAAGTACATTCAGGGCAGTCAACAGCTGAGGGGAAAGCATTTGCAACAGGAACAGGTGAGATGACAGCAATCAAGACGCCCACATGAGCGCGTCGTGCGTTTAGGGTCCGGTGGCCTCTTATAGGCGCTTCGACGAACCTGGAGGGACGGGAGAGAGGGATAGCGAAAGACATTCTTTGCGAGGCACAACAGCTTGTTTTGCTCCTGCGGCTAATTCAGGATGATGGATGGCGTTTAATTCCTCCGCGGGCGCTTAGGAGTCCGGCCAGGCGTCTTCGGTGGTTCGCCATCGTCCTCGAGCGCACTTCGCGTCCGTTTCTTCGGAGCCCGGGCTGGAGTTGGGGGAGGGTGGACGGCTTTGACAGGTGACTTGCACTTCCGCGACGGCTGCGTGCGAACTGGAGAGCCAACGGGGATAGAGGCCAACGGGAAAGCCGAAGGCCTGTCCCGTTTCTTGTACGATGCGGTGGCGACGACTTCCTTGCCCTGAGTGCCCCGTGTGGCAGCCTTGGCTATCCTGCGCTTGCCCTGGACGATCCGACCGGTAATCTCCTCATCGTGCTCGTCGGCCTTGGACGCGATACGCAAGCTCCGGCGCCGCTTGGCAGGGCGCGGCGGCGATTCGAGGCCAGATTCGGGCGACGATTCGAGCGTTGCGGAACGCTTGCGCTTGCGCGAAGTCGAGGTCGAGGCGACCGGGGTGACGGGCACGAGCGAACGGTTCCTGGGAGACGGGGCCGGGCTCCGAGATCCAGTCCTGGAGGGCGCGAAGGACCGCTGGGCACGGGTAGATAAGGCTGGGCTAGGGCTCCTGTTGCGCGACCGACCACGCTCTTGCACTGGTTCGCCCGATTGCGGCAGAGATCCCGATGGTACGCGAGAGATCGAGCGGCTGCCGGCTTGCTGGGAGACGATCGCGGGAGGCGCCCCATAGCTGCTCCTGGATCTGGTGACCCGGTCGAAGGTAGACTGAGCGGCGTTCACCTGCGCCAGCCAGTTGCCGATGTGATGGGCCGTGGGATCCTGGCGCGGCACACTGTTGGTGGTGCTGGGGCCAGCCTCAGGTGGGTCAATTACCATAGGCTGTGCGGTTTCGACAGGTGCCGTAGCAGGAGCCGAAGAGGAAAACGATACAGGGAAGACGTCCATGAGCCAGTCGATATCCATGGGATCGCTCACAGTCGTCGACGTCGTCGTTACCGGGGGCTCCTCGGCTGGGGGTTGCGCCTCCATGGAGAGGATTCCGTAGGGAAGATACCGAGGCCGTGGCTTGATGCGCTCGGGGTGCATGGGACGCGCGCGGGAGAGACGTTGTCTGCCGTACTTGCGGTTCGCCATGTCTACGATCCGCTGTCGCTCGGCTAGAGTCAGAGGGGGGCGCCCCTTGTAGATGTACGGCCGGGGCGAGGGTAGGCGGGGGGCGCTAGCCTTGGGATTGATGCAGCGCCGCGAGAATCGAGAGATGGGAGACGAGTAGCGCCGAGGATACCAGTCGGGTGGTAGCGGGATGGCGTCGTAATCGGGCTGCGTGAAGTCACCCGTACCGGGGTAAGGAGCGGGAACGGGGCTGGTCTCAGAGAAGAAACGGTAGGCCTGGGCTTCGAGCGAGTCGTCTTCCTCGTCGTAGAAGTGCAATTCTTGCATGGGCTGCTGGCTAGAGGAACTAGAGGAGTTAGCGACGAGATGAAAGTTGGACTTAGGGTGGGGCTGTGGACACGGACCTGCTACTGGGTTGGCTGAAATCGGTGCTGGAGCCCCCGGTGGCGAGGGCGAAGGCGAGAGGAAGGTACTTCTGAGCTGCAGAGGACAAACTGGAGAACAACATGGAGGTAAACGCTGTCGTCATCGCGGCGGATGACAAGGGGAGGCTGCAGGTGCAGGTAAGAGATAAAGACGCGAGGCCGGGCTGTCACGAGCGCGACGCGTTTATATTAGCATAGCCACAACATGCATTGTCCTCGGTCCGCCTTTGTCCTTTGTTCTCACGCACCGCCACATCGTGCGAACTTCCTCCTGATCTTCTCCTGGGCAATCGACCGAGGCTTCGAGATCCATTATTTATCAAGGGTATCATCTAGGTGCGAACATACTTCTGCCACAGGATATCGAGCCAAATCTATCAGTAACGGAAGAATAACCAGTGAAATCGGTCCCTGTTCATGCGTCAAGTAACAATTGCCGACGACACTGTTTCAACCAAGTAATCGTCTGGTCGATGCATGGGCGCTCGGCCGGCCTAAACGACCAGCACGCCCGTACAAGCGCGTACAGACGGAGAGTCATTCCATAAGGTCGCGAGGGAAGACAATCGGGGTGGGCCATGAAGTATTGTGTGCTATGGGCTGGAACCCTTCCCGTCATGAGCTATAAGCACGACATCGGTAAATACAAGAGACTTCTCGGAAGGTTCATGCCCGGAACACACCTGCATGATCAAGAAACCCAGAGCCCAGATATCCACGGGTTTGCCGTAGACGCGGCACGGACCCGGTGCTGTCATTTCCGGAGCGGCGCGCCTGATAAGTGGAGTTGTATCATGAAGGGGTTGCGGCAGACGGAACATTTGAGCGTACCACGACAGTCTGTTCCAGTCCGATACCGTCCATGGACACGTCACCCTGCCATGAGTATCTAGCATCTGACATACATTGATAAGTATGATGAGCAGTTGTTTGCCAATACAGAATTCTGCGTACCTCAGTCTCGTAGAAGCCCGTAAGGTAGACCCGAACCCCATAGCGTTCTTCCATGACAACAAACCGCGTCTGTGGACGCGGACCGAAGCGGCGTTAGCATGCATAGCTTTTGTTTCGACATAGAGATGTCACGTACTTCGAAAAGATCGCCATGCACGATGTTCCTGTCGTGCAAGGACTTCACACATTCCGCCATCTGGATCAACTGCGATAAAGAATATGACGCTGTCAGATATTTGTACGAACGCATGGACGATCGTATTCCTGGTACGCACCAACAATAGCCGATCGACACCGGGGTTCTGGTCGATGTACATACCGACGTCTCCGTATCCGAGCGGACTAACCGTGTAGCTGAGCATCACAAGAACCCATGAGTAGATTGTACGAGCAAGAGCACGCTGCCATTGGAAGACCCCTCACCTGTACGCGCCCGCGATACCGCATCCCCAAAGCGGCAAAATCGCACGGCGCTCGTCTCCCCGGCACAGCACCTCCCAAATCCGAATCCCGCGCATGAATCGCTGCTCAGCAACTCTGGTTATCAAGCTTTTGACTTTTCGAGAACAACTCACGGTGACACTGTCAGGATCGTTCGGATTGGCGCAGAGGCGAAGGACGGCGCAGGCCTCGATGGGGTACCGCCGGAGGTGGTAGACGGTCGCGGTACGCCCGTTCAGCCAGCGTTGGTAGAGTTGCGGAGCAGTGGCGCTGTCGAGCGCCGCTGCCGCCGCTTGATACATGCGGGAGGTGAGGTCTTGAATGGCCCACAAGGCCCGATTGTCGACCTCGTGCGGGCGCTGGGCGGTGGATCGGTCTTCGAGAGGAAGCTGATGTTCCTCCTCCTGCTCGTCGACTTCGAAATCGGATATGATTTCCTCGTCTTCACTGCTGTCCTCGTCCTCGTCCCCGATCTTATATGACAAAGACAGGAGAGACGCGGTGGGCTCTTTTGATTCGATCTTGGGGATCTTTCCATCTGAGAAGTCAAGATTTTTCGACTACGAGATAGTGCGGATGAGTACCGTCGACGACAACGACAACATGAATAAATCGGAAAATGTTACGTACCATGGCGTCGGGGCGAGAGCGAGTAGTTCAATGTTGGGAGAGGAGTAGAAAGAACCGGCCGCGTCCGAGGACCCTTTTATGCATGGACGCGCATATAGAGAGCGGGAGAAGGGACCAGACCAATCAATGTTTGTGGCCAGGGCGTTGCATTTTTCGACGGCGACGTTGCGATGGACCCTTTGCTTTGTCTCTGCACGGAAAAGCTCGCGTCTTCTCAAACGCCAGTAGAAGTCTCGCCAGTAGTGTTGTCATACTCGACCGAAGGCACACAACGCGTGTGGAACACATCAAGTCATCGATGAACCTGGAATCATAGTGCATCAGCGAGCCGAAAGATCGTCAAGACTGTGCATACATAGCACGGAAAGCCTCTCCGTTCCCCGAAGGTGGCCTCTTTAATTCGTCGCGTTGTCATGCATGGTTTGCTTTGCGACCCGCACTTACGTTGGCCGATCGCGCTGGCCACAGCTCGTCCTTCAGAATTTGTGAGTCATGGGATGGTGGTTTGCATGCATACATGGAATTGCATTCTGAGCATATTTACCGTCTTCGCTGAGAACCCATGCGGATATATTGTGCGCCAGGATCACAGAGTGGAGCTGAAGATGGGTGATCGGCTATCGAGGAGGCGGGTGCACGATCACGGTCACGTGGAGAATACTGGTGATCGCGAAACGCGCTGCATTGCCTGGGTGGCGCTTGCCCTCTTGCCAACACAAGTTCTGGACGAAACCGCCAAGTCGCAGAACAGCGACACTGGAAAACGCAGCGATAATTGACTTGAATATTGCAGCTTGGTGTTCGAGGTTTTGCGGACACGTTCGTGCTGTTTCCGCCTTAGGCTACGAAGATATGTACGACGGTTCACGGACAAGTTCGGGAATCTCCATCTGGAGAGAAACCTCGATCTCTGCGTTGTGTGAAGCCATATCACTCTGAATTTCATCATGACGGCGGCAAGAGGTGTGAAACAGGAGGCATAAGATACAGCAGGATCAAGCGTATTCGTTTGTGGTATCGACGTTGTACTCGGCATCGTAAACGTCCATGATCTGTGGCACGACCCTCATCCACTCGGGATCATCAGTGTTCCAACCGTAAAGTGCCTTTCTATACTCCCAGTACGCCGGCCACCATCCCGCCATCTCCCAATCAACGATGGCGGTCACTCTCCCAGTGCTAGGATCAACCATGATATTAGCTGGATTGAAGTCCGCGTGGCTGAAGACGATCGGGTAGTCGTCCTTGTATTGGCGCCGAATAGAGTCGTAATATGGCCCCGGGCGGTGTGCCTTGATGCGTTGGTGGAGAAGGTCATGAAAGGCAGCGACGGATGGTAAACGCGGGAAAGATCCGTCCCTGGTCCGAATGCGATGGTCGGCACCGGGTCCCCCTGAGCACGACCCAATCCAAGGACCATCGGGCTGCTTCAAGGCTCTGAGTTCAGCTAGGTATGCCCGGAGTTGCGCGACGACGAAATCCTGGGCCGCTTGGGTCATCGCAGGCCATGCGCGCTTGAGCGTGTCGCCTTCCATAAACTCCATGAGCAAGTATGATCTTTCCTGCTTTCCGTCTCCTTCAAGCTCCCAGACATCGTATACGCATGGAACAGGTATGGAGGTGTTCGCCCGTACGAAGGCCAGAGCTTCAGCCTCGCGCAGTATGTAGTGACTGAATCCAGTCTTGAGGATTGTATGAGGGTCGAGTTGCTGCAGGGTATGGGTGGAACGAGGTATTCGGTCGGGAGGGTAGAGCTGCTTCGCAAGCTCGAGGTATGCTGGAAGCGTATGGCGAGTAATCATGTTTCTGTCAGGGAGGAGAAGGCTCGAGAAGGGGACCTTCTTGAGCCTGCGAACAGTTCTCATTACCTTGGTGTCCTCGACAGCATTCCCGCATCATCAGTGCCGTAGCTCCCCAAAATGCGTCGTCAGACAGCATTTGCGGTTCTCTGCAACGTTCGACTGAATCTGACTTGCTACCCAAGCCGCTGACTGTGTTGCTGTTGAGCGCACCACATGCTTCCGTGACCATGGCTATTCCTATACCGAAGCGTCTCGCGAGGCGTTCCCATTTCGTTCGTATGCGGAGAGTAACGCTCTTCTGCTCCGGAATGAATGACTTTGCTCGGGTGATTCACCCACGGTTGTTTGGAGTTCCTTCGTGTCCATGGGGCGTTACGGCTTAGTCCATAATTGATGCGGGATGTTGCATCTTGGAAAGCACTACCGTCTGCTTCCCTCAGCGCTGGTCAAATATCTTTACTGCCGCCTTCAAAAGCTCTCCTGGTGCTTGGCCGTTCTTCTCTGGTCTTCCTGTACGTTCGTGTGCGAATCACAATACCCATGGATTGGTCGCTGAGATACATCATTTCATTTCTTGTACGGGTAGTCGTCAAAGACGTCGAAGTCGAGACCCCATCCCTTGCTCGGGTTCACAACCCGCTGAGGCTTGTGACTAGTAGCAGCCTTCTCCAGCTCGTCGAACAGATCATCAGGGAGAGCAGTGACTGTCAATTCATCCCGTCAGGATTCGCGTCTCCCTGTACGTCACGCGTGGTCACTCACCCTTGAGGTTTTCCTCCACCCTCGACGGCGTCACCGACTTGGGCAAGACGACCGTCCCGCGCTGAACATGCCACGAGATGATCGCCTGCGCGGGCGTGATCCCGAGCTCCTTCGCGATCTTCTGCACGACGGGCAGCCGGAGCGTCTCGCCGACCTGCTTCGAGCTCCCGAGCGGCGAGTATGCCTCGAGCAAGATCCCGTGCTCCGCCGCCCAATCGAGCAGCTCCGGCTGCGGGTTGAAGTAGTTGAGCTCGACCTGGTTCACGGCCGGTTTGATCTTGAGCGGGTTCGCGGTCAGGTTGGCGAGGCGCGGGATGTTGAAGTTGGAGACGCCGATGTTGCGGACCTGGTGGTGATGGGGTGAGTAGATTGTCGTTGGGTTGAATTAAGAGCGAAGGAGCGCGCGTACCTTGCCCTTGGCGACCAGGGCTTCTAGGGCTTGCCAGGTAGGGTACGGGTCGGCAGTCAGGGCTTCGTCAAGCACGTTGTTAGAGCCTTTCTTGAAAGCGACGGGCCAATGGATGATGTACAGGTCGACGTAGTCCGTGCCGAGCTTCTGCAAAGACTCGTCGAGGGCGGGCTCAACGTCTACGCGCCGCGTAAAGTGTCAGAGTCCTGCAAATTGGACACAGTGCGGCAGGCGCACCTTCGGGAGCGTGGAACGTGTTCCAGAGCTTGCTCGTGAGCCAGATATCCTCCCGCTTCACGCCGCTCTCCTTCAACGCCTTCCCGACCTCGGCTTCGTTGCGATAGATCCACGCGCCGTCGATGTGCTTGTAGCCGGCCGCGATGGCCGTTTTGACGGCCGTGCCGACTTCGCCGGGCCCAGCCTGCCAGACGCCTGGCGTTAGAATAGCACCGTCAGCATCGCGAAACGAGGCGTCATGCATACGGAAGAGGCGGCAGTACCGAGGGCAACGCTGGGGATTTTGTCGCCAGAGGGCAGGGTGTAGTGGGTCGGCAGCTTGCCGTTCACGGCCGTGTTGGAGACGTGGCGCAGCGCGGCGCCGCTCGCCTTGGTACCAGAATGGCAGCCGACGCGGAAGCCGCCCTGGAACGCGGTGCGGTAGAGGCCGAACATCGCTGCGGCGAGGAGGAGAACAAGAACTGTGCGCAAAGGCTTGCTGCGTTTGGGCTCCGGGTGGACGTCGAAGGGTTGGTTGAGGGTGGCGGCTGACTTGTCCGTGCTGACGACGGGCAGGCGGTGGTAGTCGTGGTAGAAGTCGGGCATGACCAAGTCGGGGCGTGGGCGAGAATCACGCGCAGACGGAGGGATTATCAATGGCCTCCAGTGACCGTCACACGGGTTTAATGATAGGCAAGGTGCCGCAGTGTGCACGATTGCACCCACATGGTGTGCCCTGGCGTGCCCGATCGAGATGACGCCATTGTTTGTTTGGCAATATTAGGATCCAAAGCCCATGCCAAGCGCAAGCAAGCAATACTCGCTACGAGTGAACGTCTCGAGGCCCATATCACTAACTTGATCGCGCTAGCTACTCCGTCATGCGCATCTACGGCTAATCCGCCCAACAATGCCAATGACATGTGGCATAGACAACACAACCGATGCGGGCCCTAGTGAGTTGCTGCGGGTCTTATCGTGGCGCAACGCCAGTCTCGGCCGATGGCAGTGCCAGAGCAATGTCTCTTCGATGGATGTGGCATGCTTGGAATGATTCACGGAAACTGCTCGACAAAGTCCACCGGCCCCGCTTGCCTTGCAGGCATGGAAACCGCTGTGGCTCGTTGGCCACAGTCATATTCGTCCCTATACTTATTGCGCCTAACGCCTGAGCGGCACCATCCCGACTTTCGCTTCCTCCTCTGTTGTGCTCTTCTCGGAATGCCTCCTACGTCAAATCGCCGTACCGGGCCCGTTTCGGACATCTCTGTACCGTCTAAACCGGGCAACCACTCATCCGTCGGCATAAAGGTGCAAGACGTCGTCCAGGGCATTCTCGATCGACAAGCCCTCTATCTTTGCTCGGAAGCCGAAACCCAGTGAGTCCCACCACCACCCTCCCCTTCTCTTCTTTACCCAACTTACAACCCCGCCACCCTTTCCCCAGATATCTCACCGCCGAAGATGACTGGCTCCAGACGTTCCACTCGATCTGGAAACGCATCAAGGTAGACGCCAAGAACACCGACGGACCCGAGCCGGGTCTCAAGGACATCAACGCGCGCGCGTACGCGGCGATCTTCTCCACGGACGTGGCGGACGTGCCTCGGGTGGCCACCGCGTCTCTGTTGCCCGTTCGCGCGAAGGCGCTCGAGGACGCTTACGCCGCACTCCCCTCTGATTGCCCGTTCCGGAATGCCACCCTGCTTGCCGTCGTCGATTTCGCAAGGCAGTGTGCAGGCTTCACCGATGCGCCGCCACAGGGAGAGCGCAAATTGCTCACGCGCCTCCGCAGGCTAATCTTCTCGAAGAGCTCTTCTCCGAGGTGATACAAGGTGATACCCATTGAATGCCGATAGAAAGATCCTGTATACTACATAGTATGATACCGTACATTATGCACTCCATTAATTAGCTGTCAGCATGTGAACAATGTCTCAAAGCGTCCCAATTGCCAACTCTTAAACATCTCACGACGACGCTGGTAATGGATGCTTTACCAGCTCGCCCGGTTTCGCGATCGGCCGGCTCAGCTTCTCGCCCGCCTTCTCCTCCCTCCCCGCCGTCTCATACACCCGATCGTACCTCACCTTCCCCACCCCAGCTTTCCGCGCTGCCCCAGCCCCTTGACCCTCGCCCTTCTTCCCCTCCCCCGGCCCCGTCGCACCGATCTCTTCCATTGTCGGGCTGATCACGCCCGCCGCGTCCGCGGAGGGCACGCCCCCGCCCGTCGCCATCGTCCTCGTCGCGTGCTCGCCGTCGTCGAACGAGCGGTTGTCGGCGTCGAGTTTGGTGGTGTGGCTGGGGTGGAGACCGAGGAAGTCCTCGACGGCGCCGACCGTGCGCTGGATGACCTTGTCCGCGGAGACTTTGAGGCCCGTGAGCCGATTGATGTAGTCGGGCAGGATGAGGAAGACGTCCGAGAACGAGGGGTGCGTGGCGCCGCCTTTGCAATGAAAAACGTCAGTCGTGTTTAGGGTGGATGGAGAACAACCTAGGAGGAGATGCACACCGATGCTGAATACTTGGAGCGAATCTTCGGTCGTGCCGGCCATCTGGCCGGAGAAGATGCGGTATTCCTCGCCGACGACGAATTCTTCCGAGTTGACTACTAGCAGAGGGTGCGGCAGCGGTGCCTTCCAGGGTGCTAGGCCTGCGAACGAACGTGAGGTTGAGGAAAGGACGGAACGTCAAGAGACGTACGTTGTACCGCAGGGTCAAATGCGATGATACAGCTGAATGGTATCTTGTTTGCGGAGGATGCTGCGAGCTGAAGAAAATGCGTTAGGCAAAAAGCCCAGAAAGACGGAAATGCGATGGAGACTTACGACTGCGCTTCCACCCAGAGAATGGCCAGCACCGACCGGGCGGGACGGATCCACCATCTTGAACCTTGACCAATCGAAATCCGGTGCAGTGATCGAGTACCAGTTCAGCTTCTCCCCCCTCGCCAGCTTGTTCATCGTGTCCACGACCGCCTCGAACTCCGCTACCCTAAACTTGATCTGCTCGTGGCGGAGCGTCGTGTCGTCCGTCGGCTGCTTATCCTTCGGGATCTCCGGCCACTCGAGATCGCTCCACTCGAGCCAGTCGAACCTCTTCTTCGAGCCGTCCTCCGCGACGACGGTGCTGCTCGGCGAGGTGCCGTCCCGGTGCTCGACGCAGGCGACGACGTACCCGCGCGACGCCATCTCGCCGCAGAAAGCCGAGTACATCAGGCGCGAGCAGCCGACGCCGTGCGAGAAGAGCATGAGCGGCCACTTGCCGATCTCGGGCGGGGGCGAGGCCAGCGGCGCGTCCTTGGTCGCGGGGAAGGTGCTGCCGTAGATCGCCGCGGCGGCGACGGGGTACCCGACCATCTTGTACCAGATGTTGGGCGTCCGCTTCGCCATCTTCAGGAATCCGTCGATCGTCTGTCGGAGCCTATCGCGCACACGCAGCCGTTAGCACCCCCTCCGTCGAAAGGCGGTAAAATCAAAAAACTCGTATTGCTCACTTTGGAAACCAAACGGCGGGGACGGGGTGTTTCGGTGCCTCCGCGGGGTAGAACAGCGTGAACATGACGGTCTCGAGCGCGAGCCCGGCCGGCGCGTCCGGCATCGACTTGTGTCGGAACGAGCCGAACGTCTGCGGCTCGACCGGGATCTCGACGTCGCACACGCCGACAGGGAACGGCCCGCTGTACTGAGGCAAAGTTCGGGAGAGGAGGGAACCGAAGGCGGAACGCTTTGGTGCCTGGTGCACCCGCGGCGCGTCCTGCGGCGGCTCAGGCGCAAGCTCGGGCTTGGACGGTGGCATCGCGTCTTGCTGTTGATTTGTCTGAGAGGCCGTGGCCATGAGTGTGGTCGTACTCTGTGTAGTGCTTGGTATCGTGTAATTTGATGGATGTCGTTCGGCGCGCGGGGCCCAGAAGTGGTTATATGCCCGCAGCCCGAGATGACATCATCCCGTCCCTGGGAGGACTCGCCCCGTGTTGAGCGCGCCGAAATGACTAGCGTGTTCAGCTCATGATGCTCTGAGACCCGCGTGTAAATCAAAGCGAGGAGCTACGTGTAACAGATTCCAAACCTCCACCATGGACGAGCGTAAGGTCGACGACTAGAGGAAGAGATGGTCGTCGTCACCGGCGCCACGGCAAAGCGAGCACGGGATTGTCCGAGTGGCTGTGTTTTGCCATCTGCAAATGGACGGCGCTTCCTTGCTTGTTCGGGCAGAACCTCAACCGTGAACCTTTTCTCGTGATACACAGACGATCATTCCTCTACCGGAGTCCTGTTATGGATCATGGTACGTACACAGCGAAACCATCAAACTATTTTCTGTAGCACAGAGAGCATTCAGACAGGACAGCAGACACTGCGAGACACTCGGACGCGAGCGCTCCATAGAATGGGTCTTCCGATAATAACAACCGCGTTTGTGACGGTCTGCACTGGATACGCTGGATACTTCTTCGATATCTGCGGATTGCTTGGGGACGAAGTGCTCGCGATGCCAATCCCAGCCGTCCTTCTCCAACGCCCATTGCGATATCCGTGCGATACTTGACATATCCACAATTCGAAACCACCGATTGCGCTCATTACCCTGGAAGGACAGCTCTTGGCTCGCTCTGCAGCGTTAATGTTTCGTAGGTACAAGCTATACACAGCATGCCTTGCACGACAGCTTTAGATGACTCCGCTCGCTGCATGCATGGTCTCGGCATAGAGCAAATCGTGGACGCGCCATGTCGGGCATATATAAGGGGGCCATCCCGGAACACATAGCTGCATACTCACCTATGCCTTCCCAGACCACAGCTCACTGGCGGTTCACGGTCAATCGGATGCGCTTTGCACTGTCTGTCGTTTCCTTCAGCCGTGGAGCGGACGCGAGCGGCTCGCCTCTGCCTGCCCACTGTTTCGTTCTGCGCCAACCACCCGATCAGCCGAGGCACGACTTTTCATCAGCTGAACGGGTCGCCGGGAGCATACCGCTATCCCGGCAGGCAGGAGGCGTACTTGCCCGACTAGCTCTCGAGGATCAAGATCGGCGCCGTGCCGTCGAACAAGCTCGCCGAGCTGGGGGCTATACTCGCCGACGTGCCTATCGATCGGGTCGACATCTCTCTGGGGGAACTCTCAGCGCCGGTGCTCGGATGCTCTCGCTCTTCTGCGCGCGCAGGGCTGGCTCAGTTCTGCTCTCACGCAAAAGCGTAGCAAGGCGGCGCCCTGGAATAGCGCTGTACTCCCTCATGGAGCTTCAAGGGCGTCACGCCGACTCGGAGGCCGGCATGTATCTGATTGCTAGGATATCCCAACATATGTAGCGATAGGGTGCGGGATCCCTGTTGTCGGGCTTCGTTTTCTTCTTCGGGCTTTGGCGCTCTCTCTCTCTCTGGTCTGTCAATTTTGCGTCTTATAGGAGGGGGAGGATTCGATGCGGACGTCGATGCCGGGGCCGCGGGAGCAGGAGCCGATCCAAGGGGGAGGGGGTTGGGGGAGGGAGTGGAGGGAAGAGATGTGGGTGCGGAGTTGGGCGAGGACGGAGGTGCGGGCGGGGGGAGAGAGCGTGGGCCAGAGGCACTTGAGGGTGTCGCCTGGAACGAGCTCCGTGATGATGTGGGCTCGAGGTCCGGCGTCGTCGTCTGGTGCATCTTCTGCTTCTGTAACCGCTTCCGCTTCGGTGCCGTGTCTGCCTTCTGCCTTGCGTTTCGTCTGGGCCCTCGGCTGCCGCCTTGTCTCCCAGAACGTGAATGCCACACCTTGTTGTTCTGCACCTTGATCTACGCCTTCGTCTTCGTTCTCGTGGATGACCTTATCTTCGCCCACTTCCTCGCCCTCGCCCTCGCCCTTGTCGCCGTCCTCGTCTTCATCCCCAAGCGTCGTACACTTTGCGGCACCGGTATCGACGTGCGCGTCCTCACGAAACTCGATCGACTCCGCCTCGCGCGCGATTCCCACTTGGCGCGCGCCGAACTGGAGGGATCGTGCGCTTCGTCCAGCTTGCCCGGATCTCCTGTTGCACGAGGGCGCGGGGGAGGGGGGGTGAACCGCCCCGAGTTGGGTGGATAGGAGTTCCTCGGCTGGGCGAACAGGGTGTGCCGGGTGATGGGGTGTCCAGGCGTCCGAGCTGGACGCGGAAAGCCATGGGGATCGGGAGGGATTCGAGGAGGCCCCTCTCGAGTCGATACGTACTCTACATACTCGACGGGGGGGGGGGGCTGGTTTTTACTGTCTTATTATAGCGCAACGCGGTTCCCACGTTCGACAGCTTCGGTTAGCAAGGAGGGTTTACCGAGCGGCGACGCGATTCATCGCGGCTCTGGCTGGGCAGTCTGCTCGAGAGATGGATAGCATCTTAATGACGAGGAGGCGTAGGGGTCAGCGACGGGTTAACGAAGACGAGTAGCATAGTCCAACTAGGAATGGTCGTCTTGGTGCATGTCCCTGGATACAAATGTGAAACAGTTAGCGGAAATTAACTGAGAGAATACAATCCTGTCTTTGTTACGGAGCACCGTCGTGCCTTGGGTCGTACGAAGCGCTGACCGACACAGAAGCAACGACCGAGACATGGAATAAGCTGAGCAGGCCAGGAACGGTTAGACTATGTAGATGGATCAAAGGGCAGAGCGGTGAGAGAAACGTGCCTTTTGTGCGTTTGGTAAGTTATGACATCTGCGAGTTCCTGTGCGGTGGGAGGAAGACGGTGCGCTTCGAAGGTTTTAAGTTTCGCAGTGGCCCGCGTCCAAGTTAAGTTCGTCGACCTCGCGCAACGTGCAAGGCGATAGCGCTAGGATCGTGTCCACGGCGTCGACCTTGCACGTTGTCGCAAGGGGATGAGAGGGGCGGTTGAACCGTTGAGGATCGGTCTGAGAATCATTTATCGTCAAATTGCGTGCCCTTTCCAGGTCCTGCGCGGTCGCGAGGGAAACGAGAGTGCTCTCGAAAATGAACGCGTACGAGCTTCGCACCTTTGCCAGTAGCCATCACCGTCTCTACATTCCTTTCCGTTTCGACACCGTATCCGCCCTCCTCCCTTGGACGAGGACGGCGACACACTCCCTTGTTTACACGGCCCCGTTCCTGGATCGACCGGGAGCATCTCTATTTGTGACGCGTTCGGTCACACGTCACCTGACGGAATTAAAAGTCCAACCAACGGGGCACGGACCCGGTTTCCTAATCGGGCTAGGGCGCACGGCCTCGGTATAAGGTGCGAAGCTCGGTCCGCGTGCTTTTTCGGCTCTGCCCTTGTTCTGCGTCGTCGTCGTCGTCGTCAACCACAGCGACCACGCGCGGGGAGACATCACGACCTGCTCGCTCTTATATTGCCCCCCGCAATAGTCCCGAGCCCGTCTGCTCTCTCTGCTGCTCTGCCACGGTTCACGAGGCACAGCTCCGAACCTGGGTGGTCGCACACGAGGCGCCATCACGCACGAGGCAGACGCGTTGTCTCGCTCTATTCCTGCGTCATCCCCCGCACAGGCTTCTGTTCGACGACGTCCCATATCTAATCTACAGCGAGCACGGTTCCTGGAGGGAGCGTTCATACCGCGTCGCGCTTTCTCTCCCAACACGCCCGTGTCTCCCCGCACCCCGTAGAGACCGTCGCCCCGTTGTTTATCTTTCTCCCCCCCTGATTCTCTTTCGTTCTTCGGTACCTTTTTCTTAGTGCCCCTTCGACCTACTTGCCCCTTTTGCATGAACCTACCACGAACCGTACTCTTGCTCCCGCTCACGACCATTCATGTCAACACAGCAGCATAATTCCTCGTCCGCTTCGTCCCACTCGGACCCGTCCGGTACAGCGCCGTCCTCAGGCTCCGGCTCCGGCTCAGGTTCAGGTTCAAGCTCCAGCCCGGGCCAGTCCCGCGTTCCGTCCGGTACCAGCGGCGCCCAGCAAGCGTCAGCCCGCCCCGAGGGCGAGCCATCCTCGAATCCGTCTCCCCAGTCGGAGTACCACCACCCAGGCGCGCCGCAAGACATCGTCGTCCTCCAACGACGCCAGTCCTCCCGAGACACCCCCACCATCACCCCCTCCACCGAAAACACCACCCACACCCACGCCCACCACCACCACCACCACCACCTCCACCTCCAGTCGCGCGTCACCACGCCGGCGACGACGACAGAGGGCTACCCGTCCTGGCTCCCCCGGCGCGCCCCGGCCCCCGAACCCGCCTCGACGATGCACACCCACTCGTCCTCCACCCGCGCCGGGCTCTTCACGCCCTCGCCCGGGCCTTACACCCCCGCCGACCCCGGGCCCAGCACGGGCGGCCCCGGCACCGGCACCGCCAACAGCGAACCGCCCACCGTCGGCTTCTCGGGCTCCCACCACCACAACGTCGGCGGCCGCAGACCGACCCCGCGCTCCGTCCGCGTCGTCCGCATGTCCTCCACCGACCCGCGGCGCATCCCGACCGACACCACCCGCGTCGGGGCAGCGCACAACAGGGTCTGGTCCCGCGCGACCTCGGCCGGCTTCTCGCCCACCGTCTTCTCCGCCTCGCCCGCGACGACGCCTCATCGCGCGAGACCGCGCTTCCGCGCGCCCGCGCTCCACCTCGACCTCGTCCAGAGCCCGGGCGCGTGGCCGAAGATCGCGTTCTGGCTCTGGCCGCTCTGGGTGCTCGGACACGTCCCGGCGCAGACGTTCCTCGACTTTAACGCCGTTTTCATCCTCGTCGAGTGAGTGGAAGCTTATACCTTTTTATTATTATTTCTTTTTCTTCCTTTAAAATCCCGTCGTCCAAAAAAAAACTAAACTTGCTTTTTGCTGACCGCGGCGCGTTTGTGGTTATTCACCCTAGATTGGCGCGGTTCCCGAACGCGGTCGCGCCGGGCGTGCCGGGATCGGGCAGGACGTGGGCGCTGGGCGCCGCCGCGTACGTCGCCTGCTGGGCCATCTGGATCGTCGCCGTCGTCGTCCTGTACGAGTTTGTCTACTGCTTCGTAAGGCGGTGGCGAGTCAGTGAGTCAACCCCCCCCCCCTGCCCTCACCCCTTTCCCTTATGGTGTGCTGACCGGGGGCAAATATATATATGTACGTGCGCAGAACGCCCGTTGATGGTCCCGCTCTACCTCTCCGCCGCCGGGTTCAACTACGTGTCCATGACGTCCTACGCCCACTTTGCCTTCCTCCGCCACCTCCGGCTGTCCGCGTTTTCGGCGGCCGCGGGCGGCTCGGTGCGCGACGGCCTGGCGGAGACGTGCTACTATTATTCGCAGAACCTGCCGACGGTCGCGCTGCTCCTGCCCCGCGCCGGGCTCGCCTTGGCGCTCTTGCTGGCGCCGGGCGTGGGCGGCGCGGCGGTGCCCGGGAACGTGGCGAGCGCGAATAGGGGCGCGGGCGCGGCGAGGGACGGGACGTATTTTGGGGAGGACGGACGGTTGACGGCGTTCGGGAGGGGGGTGTTGTTCGCGAACTGCGCGTGGGTCGCGTGGCGGGCGCTCGTGCTGCTCTTCAGCTGGTGCGTCTTTTTCTTTCTTTCTTTTTTTCTCCCTTTCGGTATTCGATAGGGGGGCTTTTTTTTTGTTTTTTGAAAGAAACAAAAATGTGCGTCGGGGGTCTGACGTTGGGTTTTTGTTGTGTTGATTCAGGATCGGTCTTTGGATCCTGAGCGGCCATGGATGCGCGGGTCTGTGTGGTCCGCGGTACCGCTGGGAAGAGGACGAGGCGGAGAAGACGATGTCGGTGTACAGCGAGGGCGGGGATCCGACGGCGGACGTTGACCCGGAGGAGCGGCTCCCGTGGGAGTGGAGGGAGTGTACCGCGGCGCGCGTGCAGGAGGCTTGGGAGCTGTGCCTCACGGAACGCAGGCGGCGGAGCCTCGGATTGGCGCCGCATGCGCCGCACGAGGCGGAGAAGCTGCCGCGGGGAGAGGAGGAGGGAGAGAGGCTGGAGGTGCGAGAGTCCGGGCCGGCGTTCGAGGGCGTGGATAGGATTTTGGCGGCGATCGGGCTGGGGGGCAGTCCGCCTGCGGCGAGGAGGGGGCTGTTGAGCGAGCACCTGTTTAGAGAGCCGGAGGAGGTGGGGATGCAGGAGGGGACGACGCGGAGTTTGGGGGAGATTATACCGAAGCCGGAGGAGGAGGAGGAGGCGAGGATGAAGAAGGAACGGAGGGAGTCGCTCAGGAAGGACGCGCCGTTGATGAAGTTGCCGTACCCGTTCCCGGGGTATGATAGCCAGGATAGCAAGGAGGGCCGGATCCCGTTCCCGCCGAGTCCGACGCCTGGCCGGGAAGGCGACGAGGAGGAGAGCGCAGCGCACGAGGTCGAAGCCGAGGAAGAGGAAGAGGAAGAGGAGGAGGGCGAGCACGCGGAAGAGTCGTACGTCGTCGAGGGCGAGAGCGAGGAGCCGAGCTCGGGCGAGCCGAAGGGGCGCAGCTCGGGCTCGATGTCGAGCCTTGGCCGGCCCGTGGCGTCGCGGTACCCGTTCCAGTTCCGGCGCCCGGTGGCGGCGGGCGGGCGCCAGAGCTTCTCGACGGCGGGCACGCACCGCACGCCGCAGAGCAAGTCGACGTCGACGGGCGAGCACTCGCGATCCACGCCGAGCACGCATCAGAGCCAGCTCAGTCGGGGCACGGTGTCGACCGCGGGCAACCGCGCGAGCGTGGAGAGCCCGTGGGGCGGGAGCAGCGCGAGCGCGGGCAGCCCCGTGAGCGGGCGTATGCCGATACCGATGCCGCCGAGCGCGGGCAGGCAGCGCAGGGCGTGGGCGGGGACGGTGCCCGTGGCTTCCGTGCCGTCGTCGCCGTCGCCGAACGGGGGCAGGACGCGCTCGAGCATCCGGACGAGGACGGAGAGCGGGGACAGCGTCGGGCCGGCGGAGCAGACGTTTGGGCCGATCCCGCTGCGCGCGTACGGGAGCCCGAACGAGGACGGGGACGAGGAGGAGGAGGTCGAGGAAGAGCCGGAGGTGGAGGTGGAGATGATGGAGCAGCCCGAGGCGGAGGGGTCGCAGGAGGCGGCGGAGATCGAGGACGAGGTCGCGCTGCTGTCGCCCGGGCCGTCGCCGAAGAGCTCGCGATCGAGGCTGAGGCAGCAGAGGCAGCGCGAGCGCGAGCGGGCGAGGACGCTGTCGCATCGGTCGCGGTCGATCTCGCACCGGTCGCATTCGGGCTCGGGGAGCGCGAGTCATAGCGGCGGGAGCCACGGCGGGATGAGGAGCCGGACGCAGAGCTTGATACAGAGCATCAGCGCGGCGAGCCGGAGCTCGGTGGACGTCGTTGCGAGCGCGGTGAGGAGCCGGACGAGCTCGATGACGAGGTTGGAGGAGGGAGAGGGGGAGGAGCAGTGGGTGAGCGGCGGGAGCGGGAGCGGGACGGACGCGCTGCCGAGCAGTCCGGAGGGGCATACGTTTGGGATCGGCCCGGTGAGGGGACGCGAGCGCGAGCGCGGTGAGGCCGTGAGCGACGTGAGCGA
Source organism: Punctularia strigosozonata HHB-11173 SS5 (assembly GCF_000264995.1). Taxonomy (NCBI): domain Eukaryota; kingdom Fungi; phylum Basidiomycota; class Agaricomycetes; order Corticiales; family Punctulariaceae; genus Punctularia; species Punctularia strigosozonata. The sequence goes on along the minus strand of NW_006767442.1, from coordinate 1,245,587 downwards.
GGGCGAGGAGGAGGAGGGCGCGCCGGGGCACGTGAAGGAGGATACGGCGGCGACGGTGACCGCTCCTGCGAGGACGCGCGAGCGGCAGCAGTCGATGTTGTCGGCCACGGCGCCGTCGGAGCGCACGATTCATCCGCCTGGGGCCGGCTCTCCTTCGTCGCCCGCGTCGCCCGCATCGCCCGCGCCGATCCCGGAAGAGAGGCCGCCCATGCCCACGATGCCGTCGGACGTGTCGACCGCCAACGAGTCGTTCGTCACCGCGCCGGCGACCGTCGAGGGTTCGTCGGATAGCGCTGGGGCACCGTCGAGCTGGGGAGGTTCGTCGCGCTTCTTCGAGGGAGGGCCGGCTCACCCTAAAGGACACCATCCTCCGGGCGCGCACTGGCACGGGCCTGCGTGAACGTCAGGGAACCTAGGGTCCGAGGAGACGAAGAAAGAAAACGTCAAAAAATATGAAAAAATCTATCGCATTTAATGAGCTCGACGTCGTTGGTCTTTTTTTCCCGGACGCGGGCGGCTCTCTCTCTCCCTGCTCTTACTCGGTTTCGGATCCGACTCTGTTCTGTCTGTGCATTCATCATCATCATCATTCATCATCGACGACCACGACTGCTTGCGACGACGGATCGACATTGCAATACTTTCGCGACACCTCCCGCTTCATTTATTCACCACTGTGCAAGTAATTATCCTTCATATTGGTTTTGCGATGTATCCCGCGCGTGCTAGTAGACCAGACAGAGAATATAATGCCGGTGTTCCGTGCGCGAGTGGGGTGGAGACAATAGGATGGATGGAAACGGCAGGTTGAAGGAAGGGACGCGGGCTGGGGTGGCCAAATGCGGTCGGCCCAGCGTCATCCAGCGGAGGGGGCGGAGCTATGACTTGACGACAACGTGTGCCGGGCATGGCCTCCTCACAGTCCAACCTCCGTTCGTTCGCTTTACTCCCGCCGCCGCCGCCACCACGCGTGCTACGGTGAGCAACGAGGCTATGAACATCGCCTAACACGGTTTCTTCGGTCCTTCGTGTTGTCGTGCATTCATAAGACTACTTACTCGAGACTCGAAGAGCCAAGGCACGTCCGCTCTGTCGACGCTCTCTTCTCGTCGTCGGACGACCAGCCGAGACTCGCTGAGCGCGCAAGTTCAAGTTATATCCTCTCGTGCCGTGAAACAAAGATCGGTCTCGCCGGCCTTCTGACCAGGTGCGCGGAGTCTGCCCGTTCAGATCAGTCTCGTGGCCCGCGCTCATACGCGTTATTTGCGGCTCCCCAGAGACGCAACCGCGAACGCGTTCCTCCGCCCTTCGTCCACTCCGGCTCGGGCGACGTATAACACCACACTGTCCAAAGAGACACGTCTCAGCCATGTCTCGACCATCAAACGACCGCTCGTCCAAGGGGTCCACCGCGACCTCGTCCTCACTGCGCACCTACCCCGGCCCGCTCCCCAACATCCCCCCTCCCTCGCCCGGCCTCAAAGGCGGGCCCGCGTCCCCTACGTCCCCAACGCCCCGGCGCTCGTCGCGCGACCCCGGCCGGGGCCCCTACTACGGCCCCTACTCCTCCTCCGGCTCGGGCTCGCCCGTCATCCCCCAACGGTCGCCCTCGACGCGCTCGCCCGGATCGCAGCGCACGCGCAGCACGTCGCAGTCGCACACGACGACCGACTACGGCGATATCGTGGCGTGGACGGGCACGCTCGGCCTGGCGGGCAAAGCCCGCGACGACTCGACGGCGCCGACCACGCCGAGCTCCACGCCCGTCAGGGAGAATAAACCGGCGGCGCCCGGGCAGGCGAAGCAGGAGGTCGCGGGGCCGCCGAAGCTGACGATGGACGACGTGCGGGAGCGGGTGGCGCAGGACATCGCGCTCCGCGCGATACGCAAGGCGGAGGTCGTGGACGGGACGAAGGTCGGCGTCGTGCTCACGCTGAGCAAGAGCGGGGACGAGGCGTTCCTGCGCGGCGTCGCGGGCGCGGTGAAGCGCGTGCTGCTGCTGCAGGAGCACCTGTTCGCGATCGCGACGACGCCGTCGCCGGGGACGAGGGCGGGCAGCGACCTCTCGTCGCTCGTGATCTGCGGATCGTCGCAGGACCGGGTGCAGCGCGCGGTGATGCTCGCGTGCTCCAAGTTTTTGTCGAGGGTGGAGGAGGTCCACAACGAGGGCACGAAGTGGGTCGGGCTCGTGCACGATATCGGCTCGACGTCGTACGACGAGGCGGTGAGTGCCCGTCGCGAGAGGGCTGGGTTGGGCCGTTTTTTTTAAATCTGACCTCATTATCGTTTCTGTTTCCATTTCTGCAGGCGCTGAGAGACGTGGTCCGCAAGGCGGCGCAGAACCTCGTAGACCCTCGCAAACCGCCGCCTGGGTCGAAAGGGATAGATCGAATATTATCTGACGCCCGCGCGAGGCTGCAGCGCCTGAGCCCGCGACAGGCCTATAAAGAGCTGCAAGATACGAGTGGAGCTATACCCGTCCGTAACCGCCCCCTCCACTCCCTCCCTCTTGCTATCGCGCCACGAGCTGACCACTTTTGTCTTCGTTCACGATAGGTCATACTGGTGGACATACGGCCCGAGTCCCAGCGCGTCAACGACGGCGGGATCCACGGTTCGCTCATCATCGAGCGCAACGTGCTCGAGTGGCGGTTCGACCCCCGGTGCGACGCGCGGCTGTCGATCGCGGACCGGTACGACCTCCGGGTGATCGTGTTCTGCCAGGAGGGGTACACGAGCTCGCTCGCGGCGGCGTCGTTGCAGGACCTCGGGCTACTGAACGCGACGGACGTCATCGGCGGGTTCAAGGCGTGGAAGGAGGCCGGGCTGCCGACCGAGCTCATGTTCGACGACTGATGGGGTAGGTAGTACGTGCCCCTGACCGTTTTTGCCTCGTTCTCCATCGCAAATCGGGGACTGTTCAGGTACTTGATCTTGTTGTTTGTATTTTTATTCGCACCGTGCGCACGATACCATGGCGAGGAGACGTGACCTCGACCTTCATTAGAACTCGTCTTCTTACAATACCCCTTGCTGTACTCGAGCCCGTACATGATTTGGATAGGGATAGGTACTGTTGTTGTTGGGACCCGCGGAATGAATAATCTGCTACATAATCTGATCAGGAACATGTAACTCGATCGTCATTTTGATTTTGACTTTCGCCATCGGCCGCGTTTATCGTCCAGCCACCGTCGCCGTCGGCTCTCCGTACGAGGAGGTCTTATCGCACGCGCGGTCTAAACTCGGGCTCCTCCCATGTGCAACGCCTGTGATCGCAGCAAGGCGCAGGCGAGTCCGCAGGAGCCGCTTTATATGCCTCGCCGTCGACCAGCCTGAGACCCACGATAACGTCCAGGAGCTAAGCCATGGCCCCGTCCCGGACGTCCCTGCTCGCCGCCCTTGGCGCGCTCGCCGCCGCCCTTGGCGCCTCCGCCCTCCCCCACCTCGAGTACAACCGCGGGGACGAGTTCGTGTTCGCGCACGACCCGGCGCGGACGTCGCCGTTCGCGTTCCCGCTCGAGGAGCTCAGCGCCGCGTACGAGTCGGGCGCGGTCCACCACTCGCTCATGTCGCTCTTCACCGAGTCGATGAACCGGATGTCGGCGATGGGCATCTTCGACGAGCCGATCACGCACGAGCCCATCACCGAGTTCACGCCGTGCGTGAACGGCTTCGCGGGCACGGAGGAGAACAACACGTTCGCGTGCCGCGACCTCGATCTGTACACCTTCCTCTCGCACGAGGCCTTGGGCAGCGAGGCCCGGTTCGGGAGCGATATCTGGGGGTGGACGTACGAGGACGCGGAGAAGAAGGGGGAGAAGCGCGAGTTTGGGCTGGTGGGGCAGTACGAGGGCACGGCGTTCGTGGAGATCGTCGGCGCGGGCAAGGTCCTCTACCTCGGCCGCCTCCCGACCCAGAGCGTGGGCAGCATCTGGCGCGACATCAAGGTCATCGGCGACTACGCCTACATCGGCAGCGAGGCCGAGGGGCACGGTATCCAGGTCTTCGACCTCAAGAAGGTGAGCGAGCGCCGATGGTGGCTCTCCGAAGCTTGGTGGACATGGCTGACCCCGCGCGCAATTATCACTTAGCTGCTCGACAAGTCGCTCGCGCTCGAGCCCAAGACGTTCAGCATTGACACCGACCTGACGGCGTGGCACGACCTCCCCATCGGCCGCTCGCACAACATCGTCTCGCATGCCGGCAAGAACCTGATCGCCGCTGTCGGCTCCGTTCCCCGCGACGAGTGAGCGCAGTTCAGCTCGTTCCCACCGCGGCTCCTATGCTCATCCTTTCCTTCTTTCTAGTGCATGCCGCGCTGGCTTGATCTTCGTCGACGTCACCGACCCCGCCAACCCCAAGAGCGCCGGCTGCGCATGGGAGGACGGGTACACGCACGAGTACGTTCTGTTTTCCGACCCGCCTCCTCGTCCGACGAATGACGGGTTATCGCCCCCCTCCTCTCAGCGCACAGTGCCTGACGTACATCGGGCCCGACACCAAGTACAACGGCTCGGACATCTGCTACGCGTACAACGAGGACTCGTTCACGATCTACGACATCACCGACCCCGCCGAGCCGGCCATCATCTCCCGCACGGGCTACTACGGCGTCAGCTACTCGCACCAGGGCTGGGTCGTCGACGAGCTCGACCAGCGCTACGTCCTGCTCGACGACGAGCTCGACGAGCTGAACAGCACCGGTGAGCCGAACCCCCCCCCCCCCGGGTCTCTCGCGAAAAGTATCTCTGTGTATATGTGGGCCTCGTGCTGATCACGGCGAACGGTTTCGTAGGATGGGCGGCCGACCAGCGCACGGTGACCTACATCTGGGACATCCAGAACCTCAGCGCGCCGATCCTCACCGGACACTACAAATCGCCCCAGAAGGCGATCGACCACAACCTCTACGTCGTCGACGGGCTCGCGTACGAGAGCAACTACGGCAGCGGCCTCCGCGTCATCGACGTCAGCAGCGTCGCCGCGGACCCCACCGGCGCGGGCTTCAAAGAGGTCGCCTTCTTCGACGGTGAATCGCCCCCCCCCCCCGGTCGGTCCCACCGTGACATGTGCTGACCTGTTTTTTGTGTCGCGACAGTTCACCCCGAGGACGACGACGTCGGAGGCATCGCCGAGTTCACTGGCTCATGGTCGGTGTACCCGTACTTCGAGAGCGGCTACATCTTGGTCAACTCGATCGAGCGTGGTTTGTTCGTGCTCAAGCGCTCGTGAAAGTCATAAATTGTATGTATGTAAAGTGTTAGGCGTCCTTATGGAATATCGATTGCTTTTGAATTTCGTTGCGAGGGCGCGTTCTCAGATTCCTAGGTGTATATACGGCGCCCATCGACTCGGTTCAGGATGGTCGGCTCGAAGACGTCGCACTGCTGCGTCCAGCGCGTATGGGATCACGTCCGGGTCGATGTATTCCGAATCGCCGCTGAAAATGTCCTCGTAGACTGCCGCAGCGACCATAGGTCCGTCGGCGTCCTCCATCGACCTGGACGACGGTAACGGTTAGCGCGATCGCCTGCAATACATGCCACGGCGCTGACCAGAGCGTAGCTATCACGCTCTTGAACCCGGCGAAGAGCAGGGCAGCCGCCAGATGGACCGCCTGATCGGGTTGGTTCTACGCGATACTTAGTAAGTAATCAACAAGCACTGCGGCGCCCCGGACTCATTAAACGTACCGTGTCCCCTTTCGCAGTCTCACAGGCACTCAAGAATGCCATGAACGCATGGGGCAGCGGCACAGGCATGAGCGACTCTATCGTCAACAGCTTGTCTTTCATGACGAATCCGCTCTTAAGGGGGTTCTCCGGATCTTGGTATCCGTGACAGGCGAGGTGCAACAAGGACGCTTGGGGTAGTTCCTGGAGCAGCGCCTGAGCCGTTATCCCCGCAAATGGACGGCCACTGGCAGTCACGCTCTCGTCTTCCGGCCGACAGTCTGCTAATGCAATTTCCGCCCCTTCTGGCAACATCCTGCGGACTGCGTCGACTTCTTCGCTCGTTGATCGTAGATCATCCCACTGCGACATGCGCGAGCGAGGAACTGCGGCGATGAGAGCTCGGACGTCACTCTTCTTGACCGGGGTGTACGCGGCCCTGGATGCAAGGAGAACACCGAGAGTTGGTGTGTACGAGGAGACGAGGTAGTCTGAGCAGCATGTCCCGTCAGCGCCGGCAGCGTGTATGGGAAGATGGGCGAAGTGACCGGTCGGGCACCACCAGACGCGGGGGCGACTCCGACCTGCGGACACCTAGGCGACGAAGTGAGTCTTCAAATCAGACCTGAAGTCATTGTACTGCCAGCCGCACCTGTAGTCCCAATTCTGCGATCACGGGCTGGACCACAGTCAGCCACAGACGGCGCAATATATCGTCAACCGTGGTTTTGGCCCGTCGCGAGGTGCTGACTTTGGATACTTTCAAGCGATCCCTCAAAAGAGACCTGGCTTCCATAGCAGCTGCTCGCCACGCTGTGCCTGACTGCACCAACCATGCATCATCCAGCTGCTGAAGAGGGATGCTGGCGATGTCGCCAGAGGGCTTCAGGACGAGAGCATAACAGGCCAGTGCGCTGGAAACGAGCACCACGACCGGACCTCGGTCCGCGACTTTCATCAACGTTGGGTATGTCTCTGGGAGCATGAAACGTTCCAAACCAGGTAATGCGCGCACTTCCTCCAAGATCGAGTTGAATTCCTCGCTCTGTTTCCTCCTACGAGCGATTTCTGCGTCGGTGGCCCGATCGTTCCGGGTTGTATCAGAGGTATCTGTCACCCGCTCTAGTTGTCTGGCGAGGGATTTGAGACGGTCACGGATACCTTCGGGGACGATGTCGAAGGAGGACCGAAGCCGGAGAGAATGAGTCCAGAAGATGGCGCGACCCTGCTCCAGGATCTCCAGAGCTTGGTGCGGGAGCGATTGCTTCAGCGCATGAGCTGCGCCTACAGCCGCGATGTGTTGCCCCATTCTCAACGATTGCAGTCGAGATAGAAGGTGGAGGCTAAAGAACGCTGCTCGCGGGAGGAGACTGACGATGTGCATGTATATCTCCAACAAGCAGGACGATGCTGCATCGTCAACGGTGAAGGCATCTCGGTGTTCAGCTTGGATGACGTCTAGAATGCGTGTAACACCTTGTATTCGGGAGCGGACGTCTCGTGAATCATCGCTCAAGACACGCTTCAAGTACTGGAGGGCGAGCGATGGGTCACGGAAGGGGGTGTTGCGCTCCATATACAGCTCTGCAGCATCAATGAGACATTCTTGTTGGTCGTGATCACCAGGGGGCACATCTTTGAGAAGCTTGACTATGATATCCAACGATCGATTGGCGCTTTGTGGGTCGCTAGTTAAGCGAAACACCGTTAAATGCCCTCTAGCAAGCATGCGCAGGCTATGAGGCCAGTCCCTGCGCTGCAATATTCTTGTTGAGACCGATTCCAGGATTTGGAGGGCACGTTCCGCATCAGTGATATCGCGTCGGTACCGGCATCGGAACAACAAAGCTTTTGAGAGCTGACGAATGACATCGATTATCTCAGCACGGTCCCCCCAAGTGGCTTGGAGAATGCTTTCCCCCAGCAAGATCGCCTCCTCTAAATCCTCCTGTTCTCCGGTTGTCTCAAACCGTATGCAGAGTTGGTTTATTCTTGTAATGGCATACTCGTTGTAAAACAAGTGTGACGGCTCCCGCAAAGACAGAGCTCGGCGATTCCATTTCAGTGCATCATTCAGATCAGCGATATCCCTCGTTTCGGCGAAGCGGAACATCAATGCATGCGATAACGCCTCCGAGGACGAAGATTGGGCCGAAGGATCTGGATTAGCCGCCATGGCCTCATGGCACAGTTCAATCGCTTCTTCGAGATCGCCCAGCTCGCCAGTCGAAGCATAGCGTAATCGCAAATCTATAGCTAGATTCGCCGCACTGGTCCAGTGCCTGACGTGACTGCGCTCACGCGTGTACTTCAGGATTTCTCGGCGGAACTCGATGGACTGATCGATATCGCGTTCGTCCATGAGCGTGCGTATGTAGCGGGTACCAAATAAGGTCGCCACCGCGTTCAAGGTTCCGGGATGCGGCTGGCCACCCGGGCGGCCAATTGGGAGAGCACCCATTCCGAACTTGATCGCGGAATTCAGGTCTTCAAGAGAGCCGGAGAGTTCGCAATTTCGATGTAGCGCGACGAGCATGTGTCGTACAGCCGCTGCTTTGTCGATATGGTTGTCGGGGCACATTCGTACAGCTTCTTCCAGTGTAGATATCGATGCATCGAGGAGGCCTTTATCACCACGAGCTTGAATCTGCCATTGGCTGAACAAGTAACAGCCGAGATCACGTAGATATCGATGTTTGTCGTGGTTTCGGGATCGGGGAAGTTCTTCTATAGCTAATCTCTGCAGATCGACAGCCTCGTTTGGGTACAATTGTGACTGGTTTCGCAGAGAACGCCTATAGCTGACGGCTGCGAGTATAGCACGAGCAATGGCTATGAGCGGATGGCCCAACTCGCACAGTGAAATCGCTTCTCCGCACATCTCGACAGCCGCGCATTGCTCTTCGGAGCTCGAGAAATACCAAGCATGTTGCTGTAGGGCTCCCGACAATATCACCAATACGGTAGGGCAGACGACATCCTCTGCGCGGCAGAGTGCAAGTGCCCTTTGACCATGATCCAGAGCGGCGTCGAGGTCGTCGTTGTCCTCCATATACAAGAAACGATCTTCGTAAACCGAAGCTAGCTCGATGAGAGTGTGATACTGCTGGCAGCGGGAGATGCGACCCCCCGCTAAGTCGCCGTTTTGATTCTGATCCAGAGAAGAGGCGAGTTCGGCTGCGTGTCCCTCTAAGAGCTCCTCATAGATCTCGATGCATTTCTTCGCCGCGTCAAGGTCACCTTGCTGGCGAAACTGCTCATGCAGCAAAAGGGCCTGCGCGTAGCGCCCGACAGGGACAAGATTAAGGACTGTTTGTGTCATAGTCGCCTGTGAGCGTGCCGTGGGGAGTGACCCTTAGCTTACCTTTCGCACACTCACAGATGCGTCGGACGTCGGAGGTATCTCCAGCAAAAAGTTGATTCCCTAACCGAGCTGCAACACAAGAGACATCTGTGTGATTAGATTGATGCAATGAGTTGACTGCAAGAAAAGAAGAGAAGGTGAGCAGACCATTGTCAGAGGGAAGTTCATTGGATGTGTAGGACATGGCGATACCAATGGACTACGAGCAGCCTGCACTATATATGCATCGCGGTATGAATAGCTGGGCGCTGGGGTTTAATCAAGAAGCATGGAAGCGTTCAGTGCCTTTGCTCGCTCAGACATTGAGAACGTCTCCACACTTTCCCTTTCCGACGACGTCCGGTATCGGCACTGTGGGTTTGAGAATGTTGACCGGCCACTGCGATCCGCAACCCGAATGAGAGAACCAGCAGCGGTAACATTTGCCAACAGAAGAAGATGGATCAAGCATCGGCCTAGCCTCGGCAGCTGGCTGTCACGGCGCGGGTAACGTCTCGTCACGGCACGTGCATTCATTACCGCGTTTTGTTACACTACATAGCCCGCACCTTTGGTGTTGGCGGTCTGACTCTGTTCTGCTTGTGGACTATTCTCATAACACCTGCCGCCTAACCCCGCCTACGATGCCGAGGAAAGATGCAGGGACTGTAACTGCTCAGTCTCAGCAAGATATGACCTCGGATGGTATCGAGAACTTCGAGTTGCCCAAGTCTTTGGTGACGAAGATCGCCAAGTCTGCTGTGCGTTCCTGTTGCCAACGCGGTCGGTTTCTTCCGGAACGCTCATCCGTTCCCAAAGATTCCGGATAATTCCAAGCTGCAGAAGGAAACCGTCCTTGCGCTTATGAAGGGATCAACGGTGTTCATCAACTACCTCGGTGGGTGATATTTGTACACCGTTTTACTGCCCGCGGCTGACTGTTATTTCGAACAAAGCTGCGACGTGCGTATTTCTCTGGCCTTTATCCTCAAGAACCGCGCAGCGCGCTAACGCATAAGGCCTATGCGTTCGCAGCGCTCATGACATCGCCATCTCGAAACAACATAAAAGCATATCCGCTTCCGACGTCCTGAGAGCGCTCGAGCTCATCGAGTTCGGAGATATGGTACCGATGCTTCAGGGAGAACTACAAAGTATGTGTGTCTAACTTAACCCCATAAGTGTGCAGCGTTGACTCGCCGTTTGCTGCAGTTTACAAAGACAATCAGAAGGGAAAGAAGGGAGGTGCCTCGACTGCCGCCAAGGCGCCGCCTGTGAAGGGCAAGGGCAAAGCCAAGGCTGCCGACGCAGAAGAACCGACCTCCATCTCTACCCACATGCGGTCAGGCGGACCTATGGATGCAGACGGTGACGACGACGACGATGCCCCGGCGAGCGCGGACATTGAAGTGCCAGAAGACCAAGACGACGAAATGGCGGACGCTTCAGAACCTGGCGACGAGCCACCGGACGAGCCGGACGAAGCGGACGAAGACGAGGACGAGACCGGGAGCGAAACTGAGCCGGAGGAGATCGTCGATACGATGGCGGTGGAGGACGAGGAGTTGAGGAAGGACGCGCTAAGTATTGAGCGGCGAGAAAAGGAAGAGGCGCGGACAAGGGAGGAACTCGCCTCCGAATTGTAACAGTGAAGCTGAGTGCTCCCTCGTACTTACGTATCTCTGTATTGTTGTCACGGTTTGACACCTGTACAGCACGGACATTTACGCAATTTCTGAACTCGTCAGTGGACCGTGCTTTCGAAAACACTTGGCCAACTTCGTCGCTGCACTATAGGTGCTAGTATTGACTGTGCCTCCGAATCCCAGCTCTCGCTTGCCCTCAAAGACAATGCCTATTGAAGACGTTGACGGCCCACCGGTCACTGAAGTTGTCTGCAATGAGCGTCATACTATACGCTCTCGGTGCTGCTATCACGCAGCTTCATGAGACTTATCCGGAACCGATTAGATGGGCAACATATATTCTTCTTGGAATCTGACAACAAAGATCGGGCATCTAGGCTTAGTGGATCTCCGTTCGAAGGACAGATGTCGACACCGAGTGCGGAGCGGTGCCGCATTGTAACTACGGCCCCTTTTCTACAGGAAATGTCTTCGGGAAATGTCTCACAGAAATCGCTCGCTGGCTCGAATGATCGAGTGCAGTTGAGAATTTCTGCGGACCATGAGCCTCATCGCACCAAGGCGGCACCGCGGTGAACAAGACTGGCCTAATGGCGCCACCCGAATCGGCCTCGGTTTCCCGTATTAACTCCGAGTATAAGGAGGCTGCAATACCGTGTCAGACGAATACAAACTCGATGAGATCGCGATGATCGCGGGCGCTCAGAATTCGAACTTGAGCTAGCGAGAAGCTGCAGGCTAGATCAGGCCTCAGTAATCTGGTCGAAGAGCGTTCGTATCCGATAGCACAACGTACAGTATCATAACACACACCATACGTTGGAATTTAGCAATCGACGGCGCCAGTGTCAAGGTTGAGAATGTGACTTCCTTCGGAACATAGCAAAATACATCGATACGCGCCATACCTGAGTATTCTAAACAGGTACACATACGAGCTGATGCATAGGAACACGGCAAATGGCACGAACATACGGACGTACAATGTAAACGAATCAGTGAAAAGGTACAAAAACCGTAGTTATCGCCAAGCGGAATGGTGATGCCAAGAATCATACTCTGAATACGAAATGAGCACCGCCGAATAGCCACCATCTCTCAATCTCCCACTTCAGGCCTCGTCACGAAGATTGTCGCGAATGTAGGCTTCGTTGATACCCGGAAAGACCCAGCCTCTGGCACGGAGCAGCTCAAGAGCATCGATACACCAACTCTGACAGTTCCATTTAGAATTGGCGTCCTGAACAATTCGAACCTGAGCGAGAACATGCTCGAACGCGTCGAGTTGATCCATGGGAATATTGCCTATAATGACCTGACCCGAAAAAGACGAGGACTTGTAAAGATACAGCTTCTCCTTGCCCTCGTACCAGAAGTCACCGGGCTCGCCCATAAGCTGGTGGAAATCGGTTCGAGATTGACCGGAAGCGGTAGCGATATGGAACGACCAGTGGTTCGGAAGAAACGTTCCTCCAGGAGTGCGACGTCTGTAGGAGACGATAGACAACGGAAAAGACATGTCAGTGGTAATGATTGAGTGGTTTGACAGTGGTGGTGCGGTAGTTGACTAGCAGTCGAGTCGTTCTCTGAGGATGAATTGAATACGACCGTAATGCTCGTATTTTATACCCGCCATGCTGAGACGATTCTTGATATGTTTCGATGGGGCAGTGAAGTTCAGGACGATGAGGTGAGCGTACGAGAAGCTGTCGCGAAAGATGGAGCAGACAAGACGAACAAAACCATTGACGGACTGAAAGCCAATGAACCTCAATTAGACGGGTGGGGCTACCATAGTGTTTGCAATATTGGTCCCAGGTATTCGGATTCGGACGATGCAGACGATGCATCCATAGCAGTATCTCAGCTGAACTTTGAGGACACGGCGGCATGTTAGCTGCGTATTGAATGTACGACGGTATTGATGTAAACGCAGTCGCTGCGTCCTAGCAGTAACGCTTTCTCAATAGAGACTTCCGAAAGTTCCTGAGTGTGCTGATGTGTTGTATGTGTGCGCGCGATAGCGACAAGTAGAGCATCCGTGCAGAAGGCCCGTGTAAATTGCGGCGATTGCTATCAGTAGAACCTGCTGCACTTAGCAGCTTTCCGTAGCAGCAACGCGAGCCGGTAGGTTCGACGCTTATGTGCTGTTAAGGGCGTGTAACGAGATGCTGTCCGTATTCGCAGTTCTGAGTTGCTGTGCGTGAGAAAGCTAGGAGAAACAAGAAAATGCGGTCTCCAAGGCTCTTCACTGATCGCTTTCCCCATTCCCCCCCCTCAACTCTGGTGAACAAACATGATCAACCGACATGCACTCGCGGCTCGTCTCGAGCTTGCAAAGCAGCTATATCCTCCCAATTTCCTGACTCATTCTTCGAACAACCTGCAGCAACTTGACCATCATACTATTTTGAAGTCCGGATACAGTCGCTACATCCTCCACGAGGCAGAAGCTCTGGCTTTTGTGCAGCAAAACACGTCAATACCACTCCCTCGCGTATTGGACTCCTGGGAAGACGACGATAAGTCGCAAGAGAAAGCGTACTTGCTCATGGAATTCGTTCAAGGGGACACCCTCAGGCACGCGTGGCCTACGATGACACAGGAAGCCCGGAACTATGCTATCGCACAGCTCCGAGCGTACGTGGCGGAGCTCAGGTCGCTGCGGCAGCCCGGGCCGCCTTGGATCGGGTCGTGCTCGCGCGGTCCCGGTGTCGATCATCGCATCCAAACCACAGACGGGACGTTCCCCTGCCTGCCCTCTGTTGCCGCGTTTCATGATTTCCTTCTCCGACGTCTCTGTAAGCGGGCCCCGCCAGAGAGGTATCAAGCCCATAGGTGCAAGTACAAGGACGATTATCCTATCGTCTTCAGCCATGCGGACTTCCATCCGGGCAACATCCTTGTCGATCCCAGTACCGGAAAAGTGAATGCTATCATCGACTGGGAGATGGCGGGATGGTGGCCGGCGTACTGGGAGTACAGGAAGGCGTTGTACGGAATAAATGTGGAGGATCCCGAATGGCTCAAGATCATACCGCAGATCATGGATGAGTACCCCGACGAGCTCGCGGTAGATATCAATTACGAATTCTTTTGATCTGTGTTGTACGCGAGTGTACGCGTCTCCTATATAGAGTACATAGTGGCTGGTGTGATTGCATGGCGATGATCAACTCTGCCAGACACGACAGCTGGCCTTGCTGAGCGCCTTCTTTACCGCGGGTTCCTTTCGGTTAGGAGCAATAGCGACGCAAGTGGGCTCGTTCTCAGGCTGTTCGATCCAGAGATGATGAGGTACAGGCGGTGTCGCTGCCGAGAGCGCGTTCGAGAGTTTGGTCAACGACGCAACCGAGGATGTTTGCATAACTATCTAAGATGATCAAGCGGCCATGTCAGTCAGGGTCGGTTGAAATCAGTCAAGGGGATAGGAATGGTCGGACATACCTTGCGCATGCCCTTCAGGTCAGCTAGATACGCCTGCGTGTTAGGGTTCTCCCGCGTCTCGTGCAGAACAGCAGCAGTAGCATGAGCTGTTTGCGCCATCAAAGGCCCGAGCCCCCATCCCTCCTTCTGCGTGTATCCAACGAAATGAGTCATCGACCGTGGTGAATCGAGTTCACAAAGGGAGCAGCAGGAGTAACAGACAGAACCCGATGATAACGCAAAAGTTCCGAGATTAGCGACTTGACGCCTTTCGTGAGTCGACACGGGTACGGACATCGAGCAGATCCCTCCGAACGATAATCTGCATGATCAACGGTTCTGGTACAGGTACCACCAGCTCAGAACGTGAGCCCGATGTTCCCGCTCCTGGAACGTCCGTGATGGCCGCAGATAGGGGGGCGGACTTGGAGCCCATTGTCAAGCACCGATACACGTATTTCTTATGAGTAATATAGGAGATAAAAGAGGCTTGTCGGTAGAGGAGAGCATGCGCCCGTAATGGGTGCAGAGCTCGTGCTCGTCGGTCACCCAATTTTAGGGTTGCCCCCCGTCTTCTCCCACCAAAATGCGCATCAATACACGAGAACTCAGCGATGTCGGCTCGCGTACTGAGGGTGTTCCTTGTGTTCGCCACCGACGACCTCCTCGACGACCCAGGGGTTTTGGCTAGTCTTGACTGCGTCCTGAACGGATTACGGGAATAAATCGCGACCTCAACGGAAGTTCAGCACCGATTGAGCAGCACGGGAACCTCCCACGTCCGGCCGGGATTCAACTTCATTGCGGGTTGAGAGCGTGTCACGGTGAACAAGGACCGTCCAGTCGCAAGTGAGTACCATATAATGCATGCATATCTTGACGCCGTAAGCTAGGGATGACTGACATGCTCTTGTAGGGCCTTGTGGTTCTCTCCGAAGCACCGAACGGTGGAGTAAACCGAACCCCAGCTTGCCATCATGCGCATCTACCTTCCCTGGCGCCGACGCCATCACCACGACCACCACCATCATGGTATGTCCAGCTTCTGGCTCAGAGACCTCGAATTCGAAAGGCTCATTTTGTCTTCCTTCCCCAGACCCACGACACCACCACTACCAATACCCAACCCGTCGCCTCACGCGTCGCCTCATCATCTTCACGATCTTGGTAACATTCTGCGCCTTCGTCCTGGAACTGCTCCCGGCAATCTCGATAGTATGTTCTACTACATTCGACGCTCGCATAGTGCTCATGAATTATCGGCATGGTCATGTAGCCCATAGTGAAAGATATATGGCTCGCTTCTATACATGCCAAAACGCAGGCGAACCAACCAGCTACAGCGGTTGCTACCGAAATCCGTGTAGGAGTATGGGGCTTCTGTGCAATCAGGTGCGTCGACGCTGGCTTCCCGTCATCAATTCCGTGCTGACGCGCACCGGCCTCTGCAGCGTCTTGGGTGACAGCACTTGCATAGGCCCGCAGCTCGGGTAAGTCTTCTCCCCCTGCTAGCCTTCGCTGCACCCCGTCCACATGCATGCCGTCTGCACAGATATACCCTTGAACCTGCGCTCATCGAGCTCGTCACGGACCAAGTAGACCTTGTCAATGCGGTGCTCAAGGGCCTCACAGTGCTCCTTATTTTGCACCCGATTGTGGCTGGCTTGAGCTTCATCACGATGTTCATCGCGGTCACACTCGAAAACCATGCCGGTGCAGTGCTCTGCTTGATCACCTCGATCGTTACCGGACTTGTACATCCTGTCTCGCCCTCGTTCTGTATTCACCTCGCTGATGAAGTCGTTGTCATTGCGTGTAGGTTGGAGGCGTATCTCTAGCCGCGGATTTGGCGCTCGCTATCGTTGCTCGGGACAAGGTTCCGGGCCTCACGGATGGTGAGCAGCCTCGCCCACTGCCTTCAGCAGCTCCGTCATTGATCCTACAATCTTGCAGATAACTTCACCGTCGAGCTCGGCAATGCCATTTGGATGATGCTCGTCGCTTTCATTCTTACCTGGGTAAGCAATTCTGTCGTCTGTCATGCGGGTAAGGAACTGCATTTGACTCGGGCGTCTCTTAGGTTGCAGTGATTTTGATCAGCCTGCGCGCTTGCACGTGTTGTGGGATTGGACGAAGGCACTATCGCAAATATTAGCAGCGTTGCCATGCCGGACTGGCGTGGGCGATGCTTGGTGGGACGGGCATAGGCATGGACGGGTATCTTCGGAGACAACATGGGATACGACGGAACAACGATTATTTACGCTGGTATATATTCACTCCTTCTATGTGATGCTTAGCGATCTCGCGCTGCTTTTCGGACCAGTTCCCTCCATCAAACGCCCACACGTGCCACGAGGTCATCCATGCCTCTCGGCCTGCTGCTTGACGCTGGCCATGGGATGAAGTCCAGATTAATCTCGTTACGTTTTCAAAATGGCTCTGCGATGGAAATCACAGGCACCTGATGATGGCAGCACCACTTTCACTGCCTATGCCCCATGTAAGCCTTACGTTGAAGATGAGATGCTCAGTTGTCGAACCGACGAATCAGTACCCGGCCGCTCAAACTCAATATGAGCTGCTGGCCGAGGCACGAATGAATCGATGGCTGTAGCTGGATATTACTGTGCGCCGGGTGCGTACCCATTCATCAACGGTCCGAAGATAACCAAGCAGTCTAATGTCCAGCCTCTAACAACAATTGGAGTCGTCCCGGTGTATAGACTCTCAACGGTGATGCATCAGGTAAGCTTGGTTCGGTTCGAACGTCGTGAACCACTACTGATCGAACGTCCTCGTCCAGAATACGGGTCTCCTTGCTCTGATCCATGCGTGCAGTGTTGCTTTGGGCTTCTGTGTCGTTAATTTGTGTGCACGTGCCCCGTGCTGTCCTGGCACCACTTAGGAGCATCGCCCGAGAGAACCGCTCAAAAATTCGTTGTTATAGCGTTGACCGCAGCTCCCATCAAAACCTTTCGGAACCCCGCTTCGAGTGATCTCTCTATGGTAATGACCGCGTACTGCTGGAATGGCGGAGAACAGAGTTCATGAATCGGAGCCAGGTTCTGTGACACGATAAGCATCGCATTGATGGTCCATGCGATTTACCACTACTTCATCAACGCATTCGCCAATTATCCGAACTGAAACTGCTGCCATTCAGTGTGCCAGTAAGTGCTCTTGTCTGCAGTGATTCGGCATAATTGACTGGTCTCCAGCTCGAGAGCGTCTTCACCGTACGAGTTATTTCTGAGATACCGACGAATATGAGTATATCAGTCATCTATGGTAAATTACATCGATCTTCAACTCCCATCGGTGGGTAGGAGATTGTCATTCTCAGGAAATGAACACGTCAGCTAATGCTGTGTGATCCACAGTTCTTCATTGAGCGAATTTGGATCCGTGCGTTTACTACCATGCAACTGCATGCGATACCGTGGATGATCCGCTTATTTGCATTTAATATCGCGCTCTTGGCTTACCTGCATTGTGCGAAGATGCACGGCTTGGTACGTTGAAGTGTCAATCACATGGATATATGAATTCGATATATTCAGACGCAAGCCCAGTGCACGCCCCAAGGTTCCGATGACTATGAACTAACCAAGGTGGTGATGATGGGCGATCCAGCAAACTCTGCCTGAAGGGGAGGGTTGGCAGACGGAGCAAGGGAAAGGCGGCGGAGCTGCTCAAGTCCATCCGGTTTGGGGCACTATACGCTCGTTGGTATCAGTCTCGGAACGGAGGATATGCTCGCCTGCGAGAATGAAAATATTTTCTGCACGTTCTCTGCATATTGTTGCTGCCGAAAAATGATGTGATGATACTCCATGTCATACATACATTGTATGCGTTGTATTTGCGTTTCAAACGAAGTGCTTGTGCGACTCATGGCGCTATATCAGCAGGCCCGAGAGCGCGTTGATGGAACACATTGCTTCTCAGAGAGGATTACATATGTATCGTACAATCGTGGGAGAATCTGATGCCTACGAAAGATCAATCCAGCGATTTAGGCAGGGTACCCCTGGAATGCTCACCGAAGGGACCAGCCCAAGAGAGAGGTCTTCTTGCCTCGCACCGCCCCACACCGTCACGCGGACGCCACGGCTTCAGGGCCGAACACCTCCACCACTATCTTTGACGCTGCCGCTTCATCCTCCTTCGCGTATGCTTTCACCGTTTCCTCGTTATCCGGCGGCATCCTCAGGGCGCGCGTCTGAGCCACCGCCGTCCTCACGAGCTCGCGTGCCTTGGCGAGCATCATCGCCGTCCTTAGGCCGAGCCGCTCAGCCTCCTCCACTTCGAGCGGGGAGGGACGCAGGCAGACCTTCTGATACGCACCGGGTAGCCATTCCGGTATCGCGTAAGTCATGGCCAGCACGATTTCCGCGATGGGGTCCAAGGCGGCGTCAGGGCTCTTGAGCTCTGCGATGGCTCGCGTCCTGATTGCTGGGAATTCGTATTTGGTGGCGATGGACAAAAGAGAGGTCCAATAAGCTGGAGTCTGCGGGCGCCTGTGCATCCTGTTTGAACGGGTGAGGAAGGTAAGAGGGAGAGGACGCAAATACCAACCCTTGGTAGATGAAGTCCAATAAAGTACGGAACTCTTCGATCGAGACGTCTGCCAAGATGATAGGGCTGTTATCAAAGGGGTTCTTCGAGGTCTGCGAAAACGGTCCCAAGAAGGTTCGCTTGAAGTAGGGCGACTCGCGCTCCAAGAAATAACGATGTACGCGGAATAGTCGATGTTCAACCTGTGACGGACGAAAATCTTCAGCATCATTGAAGGTCGTGTGAAGGAGGAGAGCTCACCAGGAACGTTGCCATGTCATCAGAAAAGTAATATTCGTCGTCAATCTCCGCGTCAAGGTCTGTCCCCGATCCGCACCACGACGGGGGCGGAGACGTCGACGGCGTCTGCACGTATGACATGGAGCTGTCGGGCCTTGACCACGACGTGGGCGTCGCCGATAAGGGCGATGGCGATTCGACGTAACGCGGCGAGTCGAACACGGGGCTCTGGCGGCCACGAGGCTCCGGGGCGGCTGGCCGCACGGGGATCTTGAGCATGAGGGGAAGTGCTGGCGATTCCGGTAGAGCAGGCGACAGCTGACGATGAGATGCCATCGGGCTTGCACGCAGGTCGGAAGTTGAGAGCGGTGCGGCGAGCCGGGTATCGGGGGCTATCTGGGCTAGTGGTGGCATGGGCGACCGCGACGGCGCACGCTGCGCTGAGGATGAGCGGGATCGCAGATTGGGGCGTGCCGTGAACTGAGGTCGTGCGGGGCGCTTCGTCGTCATCGACCGCACCGGCGCCAGCGTAGGCAGAGGCGGGGGAGACGCGGGTGGACGGTTGTATCGGGAGGCGATCGGGGTCGCCATCGACGTCCTGGAGGACGCTGTCGACCGTCCTGACGACGTTTTCGCCATCAGAGGGGGATGGGGTTGCTTTGGCTTCGTCGACTCCGGCATGATCGCCCAGAGGTCAGCGGTAAATTCGGGAGACTCGGGGGATATGGGCGATTCCACGGCGCGCGCTTGTGCCATCGTGATGATAGAGAGAGGCTCCAGGCCGAAAGGTGGATATATGGCCGCAGTATATACGCCGCAAAAAGCGAAGCGGGGGGGAGGGGGTCGCGGATCCATTTTCCTATCGGGTAGGTTCTTAAGCTGGACCGAGATGAACGTGCGGAGGAGCATACCTTCCTCTGGAAAACATGCCCATCAGGCATTGCCGGCCGGGGCTGGCGGTATAGATGATTCCGAGACAGCCAGGCCATGAGAAGCTTGAGCTTGCTCTATTGTGGTGCACACTTCACGCGAGTGTGGACATGATCTACGCAGGTACAGAACATGCATATGTGGTGCACTTCCTTGAACTCAACGCCCGGGGGGAAGCAAAAGGCACAGAAGAGGTATCACGTTACTCCGGGTAGAATCCGCGGAACGAGGGTCGGCGGTGCACCCATCCTTCGAGCTGAAGAATAGAAGCAGGATCAGCGTCGATTCGAACATTCCGACCACTAAATGGGCCCCAATTATGGCAAAGACGTCGTGAACTGTCGCACAGATAAGCCCTATGGGTTATGTTTGTAGCGTCTCGCCGGCTCACCTCCGCATGCTGGAGAACACGTTGTTTGGGGACGCCAGCTTGTGCGCTTTGGAACCTAACGAGAAGGTGAAGAATGGCGTGTTATCTCTGGACATCTCATATAGCTGAAGCGTGTTCTGTGGAGTGCGGGATAGACACCTGGTGAACTTGCCGCTCTGGACGCGATAAGATTGTCGTCATTCCCGTCGGATACATACATTATTCGATATTGATATAGACAATCCTACTTTTCTAATTTGTCAGAACGCATAGAGTCCCGATCGTAATGAAAACTCACCCCTACCGCACCAACACTGAATGGAACGCAATCACCATACCCCTCCTAACCAAGGTATCCAGAGCGATCCGACCAGAAGTACGACACTTTGAAGTCGCCCCTAGTACATCTCGAGACTCATTCCGTCGTTGATCTCGTAATCCCCTAGCGTGATGTGGTCTTTGTATATCGTGTACCTGAAGCACATTGACTAGGGATTACGGCGCGACAATCGTCGATAGCAGCGGCCTACCACTTCTTGAGCTGGATCTTGCTGGGATCAGTCCCAGTTTGAGCAGCAATCAGTTTCTTCAGATCACCGACGGTGTCATCTGGGCTGCATTTGACGCGGACTGTGATGAAACCCATCCGGTACGAACGACGTATATCGGCGGCACCAGAGCGGAGATTACATTGAAGTTTGCCACAAGCGTGTTCCAGTGAGCATCGGGGTTGACAAAACGGATGGGATAAGCAGACGTGAGTAAACCATGAGGTGATGTTACAAAACGCGATAGCCAGGATTACGAACCTTTACGTCCGAGACGATCGTTCGCAATAACCTTTGATAAAGTCAGCACAAGTAGATCGCAATGCGCATGCTACAGTAGAATATGAACTGACCTCGATGAGCGCCATTCCAAAGGCTTGTCGTGGAGGAGGACCGCAAAGCGAATGGATGACTAAGCAGGAGGTGACGCGCTTTGAGTCGCCATCACCCAAAAAAGGCAAGGTCAGCTTTGGTCCAGGGGTACAGCCATCCTTATTGTCTTTGCTCTGGCTACATATTGCCAGGGGAGACCGTCGAGGCAACGCCCTTTCCCCTGCTCGCTCTTTTGCTTTTTGGAATCGTACGCGTCTCGGAGGGTGGTCTTTGACCGCGTTTTACCATGCCCCGGACGCGCTTTACTGCACGACTTTCTCTGCCAATCGGAGTCCGGTTTTGGGCGCGTTGTGTGGACACTTCCTCTGCGGATATGGGCTTGATATCCCTTGCGAAACTCTCCTAAGAATCTTTTACCTTATTGCACATTGCCAGGCGCCCTCTTGGACACCGGCTCACGGGGGAAGCATATGCGACTTTATGACGGGGTTGTGGACTAGTTTCGTGCGTAACCTAATACGATCGCTGGTATCATCGGAACTGATTTCTCGGTCTCTTCGTTCTCGAAGCTAGGATCTGCCTAGATGTAGAAAGCAGTCCAGACCCGAAAGCACCAACGCACCACAGTGGATGCTCGCAATACCCGCGAGATCGCATGTTGTCTCTGGTCTTTGCTTTCTTACAGATGCAGCTACGCTTCACCGCTTGATTGAACAGGAAACTTCAAAGACTCTTGCTTGAGATTGCGCGGGACGTCTTCCGTTAGCCAGCAAACGTCGTCACCTCTGATGGAGCTAGCCGGTTCTTCTCCGCCTCCACCAAATCAGGTCACTCTCATTATTCGCTCGGAATGTCGTTCAATATTCCTCCATGGTCCTGGCTCCCATTGTCCCATGCTCGATCATCAATCGTGGCGTTCTGGTTACTCGGGCGCACTCTCACTTGGGTCGATCGTTTAGCGGGACTTTCCGACCCCACTCTCCGGTCTTTTCAGGTGCACTCGGCGACGGTCTAGCGTGCTCTCGTCCACTTGGCCCAAAACGCACGGTCGCTTCACTCCAAGGATGTCCTGGCTTGCAACATCCGCACCGATCTCATGCGAAGCACATGCAATGTTGTTGCCAAGACGCCTCCTCGTGCCTCCTCATCAAATTCAAGATTCCCTTGCGCTGCAAAGTCGGGCGCGAAGTAGCGCGAAACTGGAGAACGAACCACCGCGAATCGCCTAACTTCGATTACATAATCGATCTGTTGTTCCCAAAAAGGAAATCAACCCAAAGGGCGTGGGCGCTCCCCCGTCCCGATTTGGACGGTCGTTTGTGGGCCTGTCTTGCGCGCGCATACCGAAAATGGGATACTGAAAGACGCCCCGCATCGATTTCGACCGCGCGCTATCCTTATGTCTAGATTTGGACGTCCCTTTCGCGCTGGACCTTGTACGTGACACCGTCTTGTATAAATCTTTTCATTCATTCGAGAAGGGGGATGTTCCCCCAGAGGCTCCCGTTCTCGCTCCCTCCCCGAGTTCGATTTATACAACTCGTGCGGCTTGCGTTGCGCAGCCGTTTCTGGGATTTTTCTTCGTTCCTCCTCTCTCATTTCCTATTTTCATCCGTCTCCTCCTCTACCCGCTCCTCCGAGATGTATAGCCGTCTCTTCACCCTCTTCGCCCTCTTCGCCCTCCTTGCCAGCAGTAAGCTTCTGGTCCTACTTGCGTACGCATCCCCGCGCTAACAATCGTTCAGCAATGATATGTGCTGTTGCATCCCCGATTGCCGCAACCGTAGCAGCGGACGCCGCCCTCGAAGAGCGCACATGCCGCATAGGCTGTAAATTTGTCGAACCGGTACGTGCCTCGCTCAGCGGTCCGCCACGAGACAATTCGCTTATTTAGATCTCTTCGCAGGACGAATCGAGCTCGATAGAGTTCAACACGGCAGACTCGTCTGCAACCTCGGTTGCCAGCACTGCATCCGTCGTGGTCTCCACCTCCGCGGCTTCCACCACCACAACCTGCTCTACACCTGCGACATCTACCTCCGAGTCGACAACAACAGTCGCGCAGACTACGACAGAACCGGAGCCCTCACCCGAATCCCAGCTCGTGCCTTTTTCAGAGCCGGAGACTCAACCAGCGTCGGCCGTCATCGCGACGAGCGGCGCTCTATCCTCAATATCACGAACACCGTTCGCCTCGCTAGCGGCGCTCAGCACAGCAGCCGGCGCACTCGTGTTCCTTCTATGAAACTATCCCGCACCTCACCTCACCCTCACCTTTATCTCATGGAGACCTTCGCCACGCCACCACCAACCCCCTACAATCTACCGCCTCCTCTCGACCGCAATAGACCTCTAGCCTCAAGTCTTCTCGGCATCCGGACTTGTTACCGTGGCTTGATGCCATATTTATCCCTTCGCATTCATCCGCCGCGTCACAGCGGCTCCACGTTTCACGACCTCGTCTGGGTCGACGTCCACTCGTTCCTGTACAGAGCGCGCTTCCACCCCGCCCCCTTTACAACCGTACCCTGGTTCCGCGCATAATCGCGAAAAGCTGCACAACGGTTGTGCGGTTCTTATACTTCCATATAGTCGTCAGGGAGTAATCGATTGCTTGTTTTGATTATACGCTCGTCTGTCTCGCTGTCCTCGCACTGTGTATTGTAGTGTCTACAACATCTGTATCCATTAGCGTGTTTCGATATACATCTCGGATTCGGACTTCGTGTCTGAGAACCATGCCCAACGCTTTGGGTGTCGCACGCAAGACCCTCCATCTGCTCTTCCTGTGTTTGAAACCGATGAAGCATGGTATTTGAAAGTGAGCTCCAACGCAATGTCTCGCCGTGGTACCACCTATAATCAACACGCACGGATTTCTTGACAATCTAACTTTCAATAGACGAACATAGCCCAATTCACTTGGCACGAACGGTTCGTACAATTGAAGTGCGATTTGTGATAAATCAGCAAAATACGTGTTCAGTCATAAACGATGAACTCTGAACCGAGGCGGTCCAGGTGGTGCACATTGTATGTCCCTACCGCATTTATTCTATGATATTGTATTGGTGCGATGCAAATACCGTATGATCGCATGATCAAGCTACATGCTGCGTTTCCTTCGATGGGCTATCGAGTCCGACTTTGATCGTCTTATAACAGGGCAATGCTGTCCTCCTCGTAAGCTGTGCGCTGCCGTGAGCAATCATCTGATATCGAAGACCAATACGGCTTCCCAAAGTCTCGTCATTGATAAAGACATCTGCCCCTTCCAGCATTGCTGACCAGAATGGGAAGTAATCCGCACAGGAACACCATGAGTCATCCGACTCAAGAAATGCACTGGAAGATTTCGCTCGTGCAGTGTCGTAATTATCCCTCGGTTAATATGATCATCATTGTGTGGCAACTTCTTGACCATATTCTTGGACAGCGCGATGTTTGTGCGGGAGAAACGACGCTCAGTATGAGACCCTAGTACATCTATGTTCAGCAAGACAGCGCTTTCCTGCGTGAATCCCATACCAATGCAGTCTTTACGTGCCTACGCTTAAGCATCATGCACTATGGGGAAGGACATTAATGACTCACATCCTCAACAATGGATTGTATCATTTCCTGCCGGCTTGATCAGGCTGCGAACATGTCACTGGCTTCTCGCAAGGAAATGAAATTCGACCCGCATTATTCATAGTAGGTCAATTCCCTTATCCACACATCCCGGTGGTAATATCTCGTGCCCATTATAGCACCGCCATCACATGCCTCGAGCGTAGCATAGGAAATTCATCAGGAGCTCCACACATAAATACATACCAGCTTGCGCAAGACTGGGACGAAGCTATCTGCTCCCCCCATATCCGTTTTTCTTACTTCGATGGTTGGCAACCAACATGACCTCAGATCGACAATTGGGATGTTGTTTGTTGGCTTTGTCTTAGCTACGGTTTTGTATGGGTATAGCCTATCCAAGGTAGCTCTGAAACCGAGGTCTCAACCAGCGCACTATCTAGGCTGACAGTTATTTATCAGGCCTACTCATATCTAACCAAGTACCGGAGAGATCCTCGTCCTCTTAGATATGTTGTTGTGGTCCTGGTGTACGAGTTATTCATCTTGCATCTGCCTTAGTGGCCACGCTCATCTGCTGTAATAGTCTGTTGGACACCGTGGCAACGATACTATGTGGGTTCTGTCGCATGCAGTCATATCGCATTTCTTGCTAACCGTACGACAGCGGCCCATGCTCTGTATTACTGTTTAGTAATCCACTACAACGATCCAACGTTCCTCCTTTGGATACCAAAATCACTTGCAGCCTTCACCGCTATCATCATATTCATTATGGCAATAGTACAATTGTATGTTCTATAGCTCTCAAAGAGAAGTTCCCAGGCATGATCTATCTAGTAGATTCTTCGCCTATCGAGCGTGGCGGCTAGGACAGGGCGAAACAAAATCGCTCCTTGTTATCAGCATCCTGGTGAGACTCTCCATTTGCTTCATGACTACAGTCTTGCTCAAGAGTTGCAGGTTGTCTTTACAATCGCCGGTTTCGTAATGGGACTAGGTCTAGTGATCCAGACTTTGTGCTTGTTCATCGCCTGACGTTGCCAATAAGTCCTTTCAGCCGAGGCGTTTTCGCCAGGTCTCTTTTCTAAGATTGACACGGGCTTCGGAAAGGTTCGTACTCTCATTGGCTGCATTTT
Organism: Punctularia strigosozonata HHB-11173 SS5; assembly: GCF_000264995.1. Lineage (NCBI taxonomy): Eukaryota > Fungi > Basidiomycota > Agaricomycetes > Corticiales > Punctulariaceae > Punctularia > Punctularia strigosozonata. Next base: position 1,219,804 of record NW_006767442.1, on the reverse strand, counting down.
TTCATGCTGACACGGTGTTCCATAGATTGTTGCCAGTATAACAGCCGGATTATTCTCCGCAGCTGATATTCTTATCACTGTGACGCTATACTTCTACATTGGGTCCTCAAGGACAGGCCTCAGACAGACAGACCGTGGTCTCGTAAGAATAAGTGGATACGTACTCACACGTGGCTTTCTCACCCTGTGCATATTCCTGCCGCTCAATCGCAAAGAACAGTATCTAATGACGATTCATAGGATATGCCATGCGACATTTCTTATCACCCTGCTAACATTCAAAAACTCATTGGTGTATCTCATCTTCCATCAACTGCTTCCCAAGGTTTACTGCCTTACACTCTTCCTCCTGTTGACATCGTTTGAGCCGTTCAAGCTTGTTTCCCGCCATACTGGCGAAGAATCGGAGCACGGTACCCCGTACAACAGGGAAATACACCTCGAAGTCGTCCAAGACACGGAAACCTTTGTCCTGAGGACACAAGGGGTAAAGGAGGCTAAGCGCATATCTGCTGGCTCTGTAGACGAGGCTGAGCAGGTATCTAAGCCTCTCTCTCGACACGGGGTGAGCTGATAGCATTATAAAACCGTATTCGTTGCGCTTAATTGCGTGTGGCACTCACAGCGATCCGACGGACCATTCGTCTGATCTTCCGCATTTTTCAAACGTGCATCTGTTTGGTTCGTGATTGCAGAAGATCTCATTCGGCACGGGGGGCGAACAGATAGGACGCAACTTGTACCTCCATCATTTGAGTGCCCTCGGTTTGCTTGATCATGTAACAGTATGCCGACGTCCTAGGTCCTTGGTCATCCCGCAGTTATTTGATAATTGAAAACACCAGTTTATGCTTGCAATGGTATATGGCCGCGCTTACAAAATGGTCTCCGGATCTTCCGAGGCCTCGCGACTGAATTGAGCCAAGGATATGTATAGTGAGTCATTTCCGGCGTCTGCTCGTTTGCTTGAAGCGCTGCAAGGTAGGGGTACCCGTGGTGGCACCGTAGCTCACACCTTCCAAAGAGTGGTCCATGGATGTCGACGGGTGTGTTTACATGCTCGGTTCCCGTAACTGGAGACTTGGCGCATCGATGCATACTGCTTGAGATCAGTAGACGGTGTGGACGAAACCGTTTTTCTCCACCGCGTTATGGGCGTCCTGTTCCGGTCCCACAGTGTGCCAAGGTTATTCCCGCTTCGAAGTCGATCATTGAATAGCAGTGTTCCTGCCGGGCAACGCATAGCCTTTCACTGGCGTTGACTGATCCATCACAAATATATATATACGGGCTTACAGAGTTGAGACGCACCAAAAAGCGATCTCTGTCCCCTAGGTATTTGATCATGTACACCAGAACGGATGATCAACCCAGCGTAGGGAGCACCGTCGGTGTTTTATTTATTAGATTCATCTTGGCTACCGCTTTGTGTGGCTATACCATTTCACTGTCCCTCTCAGCTGAATTTTTGCTCATGTTACGAACTAGGCATATTCATACTCTACTAGGCAGTGGCAGGATCCATGATTGGTGAAGACAGTGGTGTTTGGCTTGATGTACGGTTGCCGTTTTCAACCAGTTGATGGGCGTTGAATAATCATGCTCGTTTGTGGTAGATCAACGGAGACCATCACGACTGCGCTCTGTATGTGTTCAAGGCCTCTACTATTTATGTTGCTCAATATGCAGAAAGTCGCACACAGCTTATACGACTATATAATCATTCATTACGGCGACGCTTCATTCCTGGATTCGGACCCAAGGTCGCTTGCGATCTACAACGTGTTCACTTCATTGGTGATTCGTGTTGTGCAGCTGTGGGTATCCTCATTCCGAGGATACTTGAGATATTCTCACTAACTGACCGATTCAGATTCTTTGCGTACCGAACATGGAGGTTAGGGCGAGGAGAAACAAGAGCTGCCATGATTGACGCTCTTCTGGTAAGCCGATGGCAAAGGTCGAAAACATGAATTCACTTAGACTCTTCAGCTCGCATGTATTATCGCAGGTTTCGCGACGGGCACAGGTCAAGTGTATCCTTTGCGGCTTACTTCCAATTGCTGACAACGTTATGTAGTCGTCTCGTCCGAGTTGTTCAAGAAATCATTCACTCAGCTTGAAACGACCTACGACCGGGTTTGTTCAATATGCACACGAATGCCCGAGTAAACTGAGCTTACACACCGTAGATCATCATCTCCACCACGGCCGGGCTGCTTTCGGTGGCCGATGTTCTTATAACCGTAACCGTTTATTACTACATTGGAACTTCGCGAACGGGCTTGAGAGAAACGGACACTGTGGTCGAGAGCATGGGTCGATATGTGATCACACGGGGATTACTCATCGTGTGCGTTCCCTGCCGCAGCATGCTCACCGTACCCTTGATAGGTCATGCCACGGTTTGAAACTCGTCACCTTCGTAGCACTACGCCACTCGCTGGTATTCCTGCTCTTTCATCAGCTCCTTTCCAAGTTGTATTGTCTCACGCTCTTCACCTTGCTGTCGTCGTTCGAGCCATTCAACTCCCCACCCCGGCCAGGGTTCCAGTGTTAGGGTCTCATTCGATCGAGAAGTTCACCTCGAGGTTGTACAGGACACGGACGCATACGTGCTCAAACCGCAAGAGCCAATGGATGTGAAACACGTATCCACAAACTCTGTCGAAGAGTCGGAGAAGGGGGCAAGTCCTTTTGCGGCCGTGATACGGACGGTGAGCTGATAGAATGCCTTAGCTGCATCACGCTTATGAATCGCACCCATAGCGAACTGAACGAACATTTGTCTGATCTCCAGAACTTCCCCAGTTAACGTTATTCTGGTCTTTGGCCCTGTTCGCAGTATTGGCGTGGTCAGATGGGGGTCGTCTCAGGACACGACGGTATATATTCAACGTTGAGAGCACATCATAGACAGAGTTCACAAAGTAGTAAGGCATAAGGGGTCGCTGCGTCTTTTCCCGTCCCGTCGATAGGCAGCAGTGCTCGTGGCGTTGGGTTCTCGACAAGTGATGCCGCACCGAGGATGTCGTGATCGCCTAGGGAAAGACGGGTATTCCACGTAGATCGTATGCGAAAGGACCACACCTTTCTTGGTGGACGTTGTGATACATAGCAAGGGGCTCGTCACCGCCACGTCCCAATGGGGACATAGAACACACCCAACGACTCAACCAGGCCTCTCGGACGCGACCGCGCGATCCACGTGGAGACCAGTTAATGACCGCTCTCTTCTCTTTGCTATGTTCCACTCGCATGATCTGACAGACTCACTCGGATCTCAAGCAAGACTAAACTTGCAACGTGCATGCGATTGAAGCTCACTAGTTCGCCAGCCTTGCGTCCCACGGACTCCCACTCGAAAGAATGGGTGTCCCGAAGAGGACCATCCCACTGATGCCCGCGACCTTCGCAGTCTCACGACGACGGTTCACGCAACTGCGATCGCACACGTTTCAGCCTTCAATGCCCAATGGCACGGCACAAGGACTGCTGTCATCATAATCAGCTGTTCTCGGATATTGCGATGCGAACCCAGTGCTGAACCGAGTATCGACCTCGAATCTTCCCTTCGTCGCTCCCACTCTTTCGCCTCTCGATCTCTTGATAACTTGGCCCTATGCGACCCTGACGCGGATTCGAGACTACATCCCACTGACCACCGGTGCCACTATGAGCCCTACCGATACCCCTATAGTTGACCTCAATCCAACGATCGGACCGATATTCGTCGGTTTCGTGGTTTCTACTGCCCTCTATGGCTTCGAGCTATCACAGGCACGCCTCGTTTTCTTTCTTTTCGACTCCTGTGCGCCTGTCTAACTAAGGAAAACGTGGCTTTGTAGGCATGGCACTATTGCGCAAAAAACACGAATGATCCGCCCCTCGTTAGGGCGGTGGTCGTGCTATTAGTGTAGGTGGCGATACCATCGCCTGCATTGCCGCGTACTGACATCCTTCTTAGCCTGATGGAAACAGCTGCGACTGCATTGAGTAGGCTCGCAGCTCCAATTCTTGTGGCACCTGCTCAACAGGGTTCGTAGTGGGGCAGATTCTATACCATTACCTGGTGTCGAATTACGGCAATATATTTGCGTTGGCGGCAGTACCTGGGACGTTTGTGGGGTGGAGCATGTTGGTGTCGAGTACTATCGTGATCGTGCAACTGTGAGGGATACTTTAGGCATTGGTGTTGTGCGGTCTGCTAACGTGATGTTCAGCTTCTTTTGCTATCGAACATGGAGATTGAGTGAACGGGACCTAAAAGCTATCGTGGTTCATGGATCCCTAGTGAGTCATGGAATGATCTCTTGTACGCGCAACTGACTCTCAAGTTCAGACAGCCTGTGCCGTAACGAGCTTCGTCCTAACCATAATCCTCTGGGTCCGGACCATAAATCGGGATTCGTTCGTAGACACCAGTGCCGTTGGCTCCGAAAAAGTGCGTCTCCTTAGCCTGTCACGTTGTATGCGACCTGCGGATACCAATTCGTGCTCAGGCCATCAACTCTGCTGCGTTCGTCATATCGATCGTGGCGGACGCTCTCATAACCGCGACGTTATGCTCTTACCTCGATGCCTCCAAGACGGGGCTACACCAGACCGACCGCGTCGTGTCCAGTCTCACTGCCTATGTCATTAATCGCGGGCTGCTCATCGTGTGCGTACCTAATTTTGCCCACGATTGCTCTATCATAGCTCACTGCGTGTCGCGGTTTACAGAGCTTGCTCGTCGATCACGTTCGTCACCTTCCTCGCTTCCCCACGTATCCTCGTCACCCTCGCCTTCCAGCAACAGCTCTCGCGCTCCTACTGCCTCACGCTTTTCGTCATCCTCGGCTCGTTCGAGCCTTTCCGCCTCGCCGCGCGGCATCCCTGCGCGCACAACGCCGATCACCACTCCCAGAGCCAGGGCATCGTTGTCGACTCCGCGAGCGACTTTGCGCGGAACATCCAGCTGGAGGTGCGGAGGGACACGGATACGTATGTCCTCTCGACGCAGGCGGCGGCCAACAAGGAGAGGTACGCGAAGAAGGGAGGCGTGTACGGCGCCAGCGTGCCTTCCGTCCCCGATTTCCTCGTCGTGAAGTGATGAAGAGGGGGTAACTGTTCAGTTGGCTCGAGTCTTCCCCAACGTGATCATGACTGCCTAATTTATCATCAGCATCTTTATCATCAGCATCCTTCCTTGCCGTAATACCATTCATATTCATGGACATTCATCGTAACAAGCCGTTTTTTGTGGTCATGGTTTCCGCCTGAGGGCACGCCAGAAACAGATTGGGCGGAGATTCATCTGAGTATGAACGTCCATGTCTTGTCACGTCAACGGCAAATCAAAAGGTTCAAGGCGTTCGTCCCGAGAGCAATGCGCGCCCATGAACCGGTCCAATCGACATAGACGTGACAAGACGTGGTCGTTTGGCGTATCGGGTGTCATTGGTGACATAGATCCGCGTGCACGGACATGGAATCGCCTCCTGGTCCTGGAATCAAGCTTATGCAACAGTTTTGTACATAGCGCCAGTCCTTCTGCTGGATCGCACCGACTTATGATGCTGCAACCGGAACACAATTCGAGAGGCCGTATTAGAATGTATTTGCAGCACAGGTGGAGCGGGACGTTGACTATGCACTGCATGTTTTGGCGGGGCTCCCCGCGGAGATCTTTGCCTACTGCGGAGAACTGTTACCACTAGCAAACACACTCTATTCACCAGGAAGAGCAGATAAATGACAGGGTGCGGGAGTCTAGTCCGGAAGCGAGAGCGGTGTTCGCGAACCAATCCTGGGACCATAGTTAACAACAGAGCACAGAGCCGGCGGCGCATAGGAGGATTTGCATGCTACGTCGGGATCACGTTGAGCAGCATCCGAGGGTAAGTGAAGAAACCATCCGCGACCCGGAGCCTGAGGCCTGAGGACAAGAGCGCATGTTCACCGGATCGTCCGGTACATATATGTCTGATCCCGCGCTGGATTCGCTGATCGTGATCCAGGGGTTTACGTCCGCTTCCGGAAGCGGAATCGAGCACCAATCGAGCACTAACAGTCCGACAAATACACAGGAGTTTGAACGGATAGACCGCTTCTTGTCACCCGCAAACGTACGGTGAACCTTTTCAGCTCTTCCACTGATCAGGCAGGCAGCCTAGAAGGCGGTCATGGGATATCCGGGGGCTTTGTTTCCAGCGCAGGGGCGCCATAGTTCGAAGAGCAACTTGCCAGCGACGTAAGTAAGGAGAAAGTCGAGTCAGAGACAAACCAATCATTATTTTGCACAACTGATGTGAGCCCGACGTGCATATCGCCTAAAACGGAATAAGCGCCGGGACTGACGTAACCCCGAGTTCCGTCATCGGACCTCCACGCCGCGAGCACCAAGGCAAATAATACTGTCGCGCTAGCGCAACCGGTACACCATGAGCTGTGCGATATGAGTTGGTTACAGTATGAACTACACGAATCTGTACGAGAGCTTCGAGGCGTGAATACATTTGCAGTCCCGAAGACGTCTTCCATTCCGCCGCACTCAGGCCGCCGTCAGAAGAAATATATATCGACTTGATTTCTCCTAAACCGATCGAACAGGTTGCATCAAAATTAGAAGCCAAAATGTGGCGAAGGCATCGCATCGGCTGCCGTTATTGCACCGGTCGGCGTCGGGGCGCCGTCTCAGACAGCGTCCGAACGGCGAGGTCAGAGGGGAGGAGCGACGCCGCGCCAATCCAGCATCAGAGTGGAACGCCAGCGCGTGCGTCGAGCGTGGAGGGCCGAGGAGGAAGCATTAATTTGAGAGGGGAGACTTGGGAGGGGGGAATGATGCAAGATGCCGGAAGAGGCTAGAATCGGGGCGAAAAAGAGGGGCCAACGCGCCTTATTTGGGGCGGAATATGGCGGTTGACGTCACCGCGTGGTCTGCGCGCGTCAACGCCTTGCAGATTTCGAACACAGTCCTGCCCGGACCCTGTCCGATGCCGTGTGCCTTGGACACCCCTTTGCAATGGAACGCTATAGAAACCCCAGGCTCGCAGGGTTCGACTTTCCAAGGAACGTGTTGATCCTTGCCCCGCTCACGACTTTTACGCCTACGTTCACGAACGTCTTCCCTCCCTAATACGCCGCTGAGTAAAATATGTACGCGCTCACCGCCGCCATTTTCTCGCTTTTCGCGCTCGCGTCGGCCTCTCCGGCCAAGCGCGCGACGGCTGAGATCACCTACCCCCACGCCGCGACTACCTGGATAATCGGGCACCACCACAATGTCACCTGGTATGCATACATTCGTTCATCCCAAAGCTTTGACGCTCACAACGCTCTCTCTCCCTCAGGTCAACCGAAGGTGTCGACACTTCTTCCACGGGCGATATTTTCCTCGCCAAGGGCGGCGTCATCGACCCCACCGCGCTCATCACCGGTGTTTCGGTATCCTCCGGACGTACCATCATCGTTGTCCCCTTCGTCAACCCGGACACGGATTACGCGGTTGTCGCCAATTTCTCCGGACAGAACCCCAACTTCTCGGACCAGTTTGCCATCGAGGCCGCATCTAGCACCGTGACCTTCTCGGGCTCGAACCCCAACCCGTCCGGCACGTCCACCATCACCTCTGTCTCGGCCAACCCGTCCGGTACGACGACGACCACGGTCACCTTCCCGTCCACGACCATCGTCGCCACCCTCACCGGCTCGTTGACTACCTCGACCGTGCCGCCTTCCGGCTCGTCGTCCGCCTCGGGCACCGGTGCTGCCGGTGGATCCTCCGCGGCTTCCTCCGCCAGCTCGGCCAGCTCTCTCGCTAGCAGCGCCTCGTCCGCCGCCTCCAGCCTCGCATCGAGCGCCTCCGATGCCGCCTCGAGCCTCGCTTCGAGCGCCTCATCCGCCGCCTCGAGCCTCTCCAGCGGCCTTTCGAGCAAGACCTCCTCCCTCTCCTCCGTGCTTTCTACCGCCACCTCCCCCAGCTCTTCCACCTCATCGGGCGCGGCCACCTCCAGTTCGGCTGCGGGCGTTGCCTTGCCACTGAACAAGGCAGGTCTTGTCGGAGCCGCCGTTTCGGCGCTCGTGGTCGTTGCTTCCGGCGCATTCATGCTCTAAGCACGATCCTTATACCCTTTGGACCAAAAAAAGAGACTCTGTCGCTTTGCTCGCACGAACCTTTTGCTTGTTTGTTTGCCACACCACCGATAATTGCTTCAATGTCTGTTTGTGCACCATTTACATCAATTGTTCCCCCCTTTGTTCTCGCACGCAATCACGACTGCTTCATGAATTTGAACAATTGCATTACTAGCTTGTAGCACACCGTTGTAATCGTAATACGTTCCGTTTAATCCCACACGCTGCTAAACCAACCACGAGGGAAAAGATGGCGCAAAGTGGTGTGACGTTGGTTCCCATGCGAATTTGATGTCGCTGTTTTTAAGTTCCAGCGCAATGAAGCTGCATGTGCCATGAATTCGGGAACAAAGCAAGAAAAGAACAGAGATTTGCCTTTTCGCGACCAGTGCGAGTGAGAAAACCCATCTCGCACGTTGGGCGGACCATCGAACCTTCGCCTTGTTTCTGATCTCGGGCGGCATTGTGGTCTTCGCAGACATCGCCCGCTCCGCAGAGAAACGAGAGCCGCCGCCGACTCGGGACCCGTATCGTGTCTAGTTACGTACGTGCATCTATCTATACATACATACAAGGGCGGAGGGCCTTTTTAGTCTACAAGGACGACAACGACACAACAACGACAAGGTCCGACAGCGGTGAAGCTGGCGAGAATGAAAAGCGATGCATAGGAGGGATGTGGGTGGATATGAATGGAGACCGGGGAACAAGGTTGGAAAGGGGCTTTGTTCCGTATGTATATGGGTGTTCTATGACTTTCTATGCGTGCGCGCGTGTTGGTGGCGCAGGGCGCGAGCTCGGGGCCTCCCAATAATAGGCGAGTTGGTGGCGTCAGTTCGACTCGATTTTTTTTTTTGGGTGTGGGGCCTGGAGCGTTTTGCGACTTTTGTCGACATCGACATACGCGCACCACCGGGAGACCATATGATGTTAGCGGCACTCACGTGTCGTCGCCGCCGCAGCGCTGGAATGATACCGGGAAATCTGCAGCATGTGGGCGTCCGCGGCTCGGCGAGCCGATGAAACGAGGGAGCGATAACCAGGAGTGGAGGGGAGAAAGGGTCGGAGGGAGAAGCGTTTCGCGCGGTGTTGCAAAGCAAGAAGCGCGTTCGTCATATTCGCGTCTCGATCGAGCCGGTGGCAAAAGGACCGGCGGTGGGCACGGCCAGGGGCGCGCCTCACTCGAATCCTACGAGCGCCTCCGCACCGTGCTCGGCGTGCCCGCGCCCGACCCGCTTCGTCTCGCGCTCGATGGTGCGCGTGATGCGCGACGCGCAGACGGAGATGACGACCATGACCGTGACCCACGCGTACCCGCCCAGCAGGCCGGTGTCCACCGAAATCGCATACAGCGAGCTATACATCTTCGTCATCAGATTCATCACTTCGACCACCGCGAAAGAGAGGTAAAAGGCACACACCTCACGAACGCGGGACTGAACGCGCGGGCGAAGCACATGGTCGCCTGCGCGAGGCCGTTGGTCGTCCCGAGGGCGGCCGGGCTCGGCGCGTTCTCCTTGACGAGGATCATGCTCAATCTGGTCCGAACGAAGGGATCAGCGCGATGAACAGGATAAGGCGATCTTGAAGCCACTTACGAGTAGGCGATGCACGCCGACCGCGCGAGGAAAAGGATGAGCGCGATCCCGAGCCAGACCAGCGGGCCGAGCGCCGCCGCGCCGGAGTCGCCCGCCACGCCTTCGTGCACGGCGCCCGAGGCCTCCAACGCGGTATGCGCGATCTCCCTCGCCGCTAAGAGCGTTCCGTTCGCGCCACCGCCGTTCGTCCCGAGCACGTCCCCGGCGAGCGAGACGGATCCGAACGTGAACGGGTTGCCGTCCACGCGCGCGAGCACGTTCAGACCTGGCATGAGCGCGAACGCGGCGGGCCAGATCGCCATGCAGACGCCGTACATCCGGACGAGGTCGAACTTGCGGAGGAGCGTGGGCATGATGAAGATCTGGATCGCGATCGAGCATACGCCCGAGAGCGAGAGGATGTAGCCGATCTGCGAGGGCTACGATCACGACAGGTCAGGACGATGTTTGGGTATGATGAGTGAAGGAAGGGGGGACGTACGTCTAAACCGAGCCCGCCGAGTCGTACGGGCGAGTAGCAGAAGAGGACAAAGACGACGTCGAAGCCGGTGTTGAGGAAGGCGAGCGCCATTCCCGAGAGACAGAGAGCGCGGATGATGGCAATCGAGAGCAAGCTGCGCATCGTCACTTTCTGGTCACTACCTCTGCCGTGCATCGCGTGGCCATTCGAAACCGCGGGGCTGCGGCTTTTGTTTTTGGGAGAGGATGGTTGTCCGTCTTGATCGTTTGGATCGTATAGCGTTTCGGAGCTTGAGCTCGATCTGGACCGGTGGGGCGGGTACTCGCGATGACTGAGCTGATGCTCTGCGCCCCGCTCGTCCAGATCGGCGTGGGCCGAATGCAAGTCGTGGTGCTGACTTCCTTCTTTCGACGACAACGGGATGTGCTCGACGTCTTGTGCCCGTCTATTGGTTTTGACCCTGCTTGGGAGGGTCTGGGACGGAATCAGCGCGTTATTCACGATAAACGTGGTGTTGCGCGCTCACCTCGTCTAGCCATAACCAGCCGAGAACACAACCGCCGAGTGCGGTCACGCCGGCGATCAAACAAGGCAGGAAGAAAGGGAAACGGCTGTCACAGATATGAATGCGCCGACTTGTCACGCCCAGGAAAACACACACTGGTACTTACCGGAAGAGCGCGGTATCGAACAACGCCGGGAAGTTCTCCGCCGGACGGGATAGCGTACCTCCCAGCAGCGGTCTGCACCAAAGGCAAAATAACCGAAACGAGGTTAGTTCTTCGCCTTAAATGAGGTTGAGAGCGCGGGTTTTGTGCTGACCCTAAGATAGCCCCGACGGGCCAGACCAATCCGTATATCGGAAACGCGACTGCTTGATTCGACGAGTCGGTTAATTCGCCGAGGACGGAGTGCATCACCGCAACGTTGCCGGAACAGAGGCCGGCTGAAGGATAGGCATGTATGTAGTGTGAGCTCCGTACTTTCGAACGAAATCCAGAGGAATTGGGCACGTACAGAGGAATCGCGCGCCGAGTGTTTCAGTCAATGTGCTTGAAAGGCCGAAGAGCATCGTCGTGATAGCCAGTCCCGTCGTGCCTATGAGAAGGACGGGTCGTCGTCCAATCCGGTCCGAGAGCCGAGCCCATTGGTAGATGGAGAGCAGCTGCGCTATTGCGAATATGCTCTCCTGTATGAATCGTCAATATGAGATAAGCAGGAGGGGAGTGTTGGCACTCACCACCATGCCACTATAGAAACCGACTTTCGACGGGTCGTCCGTGAGCCGGAAGCTGGCCATCATGTCGTTCACGTAGGGAAAGATCTGCGTGAACGCGATCGGCTCGACGATGCGCACCGCGCAGAGCGTCCCGAGCTGGAACCAGTTCAGCGGCGTCTTGCCACCCTTAGCGTTCGCAGCTTGCTTGTCGTAGCTCATGGCGGCGCGAAGCTGCGCCTCCGGGTCGGACTCGTCGCAGACCGTCGACGCAGATGCGGGCTCGAGCTCCACATCGTCAAAGTCGTGGCGCGGGCCGTACTCGTCTGCCGCTCGAACGCGAGGGACGTCCGCACGTTCGTCCCGCTCCGCCCGGCGCAGAGCCTGCATCCCATGAGCCTGAGACATATGAGAGAGGTGGAACGACCACTAGCGATCCGCTCGCTGGCACAGGACTGGCGGGGAACGGTTCGGGGAACGGTGGGACCGGCACGACGCTATGTTGTAGTTACTCATTCCTAATTAACGTTTTGCGTGTGCCTAGGCTCTCCATCGGTGGGGTGAAGATGGTCACGGCGGGGGACCCTGATAAGTACGAGAGGCATCATCGGCTTACGTCCAGAGGCGCGGCCGCGCTCGGCATGGCGGACCGCCGCGACGGGATTGGGCACGCGGGTTCGCATAATGCCCTCGTGAGGCCCAAGGGTGGTGTGGACCGTGTGGGATACACGATATGGGAACTGCGCCTCGAGGGAAGGATGCGAAAGGGAACGAGAGGGAAGATGGAAGACGTAAGATAGGATTTGGTCGTTCTCTGACTATCAGATCTGACTGTTATTAGGATGCCGACCGCACGTCCCGGAATGGGCACGGCGATCACGAACATCCATATTCAGTGGGCGACGAGTCGGTGGAGTGGTGTCTATGTATACCTGTTGCAAGTAACATCGAAGGTGGACGGATCGACAAGCTTGCGTAGAACAACAAACAGTTGCTTAAGCCACAGGGCGTAATCATCAGTGGTATTACTCCATGCTGTCCTTCCCGCGGGCTGGACTTCAATGCACATGTAACAGAAGAGTGCCAAGCTCTCCCAAACAATCAAGGCAGTACCAGCACAGTTCCCATCCTCGCCCCTCCTCCGCCGTCGTCCGAAGCTTCCGAATCCGAATCGTCCTCCTCGGCGTCTTTCATCACGCCCTTCCCCTCCGCATCCCTCTGATCCCACCTCACATCTACCACCGGGACGTTCTCGCCCATCGTTTCCACCTCGCCCTCGGGCGTATGCGCCTTTCGACGGTCCACGACACGTATCCGCGGCACCCTCACAAACCCACACTCGAGCGGGACCATGGCCCACTCCACCGTCTCCTCCCCGCCCGGAAGGAGGATCGGCAGCCGCCCGCCGCGCAGGCCGGACAGCACAAACGCGTCCGAGGGGTCGGTGTCGACCTGCACGACGCAATTCGCAGCGCGCGAGGGGTGTCGATTTCGCACCGTCAGCCGGACGGTGGTCGGCGTGTGCAGCTTGGCCATCGGCGGGACGTGCAGCAGCGCGATCAGGCCGTCGATGGGCGGTTTGAGCGAAGGCAGACGGAAGATGGAAGTCGAGAGCGGTCCACGTTCGCCATCCGGTGATACCCTGCGTGGAAAGTTGGCCCATCTCGTTACGTGGCGAAGATCAGACGTGCGTACCGTCTCCATTTGATCTCGTAACGACCCGGACCCTGGATCGCTGTGTCGTCGAGCCCAGCTTCATCATCAGGCGAAATCGAAATCCGGCATATGTCGCAGAACTCGTCTCCCGTTTGCCATTCTGGGCCGTCATGAGTATGCAAAAAAGTCGATTTTCACAGATGACACATCATACCCGACAACCAATCGTCGACGCCATCATCCAATGAGGAGTCGAGAATCTTCGCTTGGTCTCCATCCTACGGACACGACAAAGTCATTTTAGCTCGGAAAAGAAAAGGCGGGAATGGACGGATACTTGCCTCCCTGACCAAGCTCACACCTTCCACCTGCAAGCTCCACGGCCCCACACACCTCACAATCGCCTCTACGTAGGCCTCCCCACCCGAGACCGGATCCCAAGTTCCGCTCTCGAACGCGCCCAGATCGCTCACCCCCTCGCTCGGCTCGAGACTCCTCCTGTACGTCGTACCAAACTCGACCGCGAGCGAGGCGACAGTCGGAACAAGCAGCGTCTCGAGCGTCTCCGTCGTTTCCTCCTTGGCCTTGGCGAAGTCGGCCGTGGTCGGTGAGACCGGAGAGACGGGTGACGCGGAGTCAATAGGCGCGAGGTACAGGCGCGACTGGACCGATATGTCGAGCGTCCGGGGGCCCGCACCTCCCGTACTGACGAGGAAAAGCTTCTTGAGAACGCTGACGCCGGGCTTGAGCACGCCTAGCGGAATGCCCTTGATAAGGCCCGACGACTTCTCGTCGTCAATGGAGATGTAGTTCACTATACCAAATCGATCAGATATTCTGGTCGATGTCGATATATATATGAGGAGTCGCACCTGCGCCATCGATGTCCGTGGGCTGGAGTAGCACGTTCAGTTCCACCTCAAAGTCGCGATCATCGAAGTTGGTGATATCGACGAGAATCGGGTACTCTTCATCCACGTACGCTGGCGCGCTGTGAGTAACGGAGAGTTGTAACTGATGGGGTCGGTGCCGGACGCTATAGCATGCCCTTAGCCAAGTTCTGGGGTGCACTATGACAAATACGCGTACACAGTGTTGAAGTAATCGCCCCTCACGATCGAAATGTAGCGAACTGGGTTCAACGAGCTGAGCCATTGTCCGGACTCGCCAGTGGCAGAGACCGTCGAAGTGAAATCGTGAGGGATTTCGATGCACCAGGCGGACTCTTTGAGAGTATACACGAGACGTGTTATCTGCGACCTCAGAGGTAAAGACGGCAATTCGATAGTGGCGCCAGTCAAATGGTCCACTTACGCGCAACACGGAGGGTGCTTCCGGGACCATCGTCCCCGCAAAGATAATCGTCTTGCCGGGCCGCCATCGTAGGTTTGCATCCACCTCTCTCTGCTCCAGCGAGGCTGGTGAACACTGCCCAAGGCCGAGTAAGGACACCATTTTTTCGTCTCCATCGTTAGGAATAGTCGCACGGTGTCGTAGGAGCAGAGGCACAGCGTCGTGGTCATCGGAGAAGTAGATTGCGAGGGAGGTGAAAGGGAGCTCGCCAACATCGACGTCGTCCCGCGCGCGGATGGACAGCTGGAAGGCGGCTTCTTCGCCCACTTTGACTTCGCCTTGCCAGAAGACAACAGACGCATCAACTACAGAGCATGCTAAGCTGATGTAGGTGTTTAGAGACTGTACTTTCGCACTTACGTAATGGGCTTGATTCGGAGAGGTCGACGATCAAAGGCTCATCTGAAGATGACGGAACGGTACTCTGTTGGCCCGTTAGGCAAGAAGAGACGAACCTGATAAAATGACGTACTCTGAGCACAGCCAGCAAATCATCTTGCACTGACGCTTCGTCGTCGTCGTCCATCTTCGCACCTTCGCTTTCGTTAAAACCATTGGGCTGCGCACAACGAATGTAATACAAACGCACCGTTGGCCAGCATCTCGACTAGCAACCTCACCGTAAGCTCTACGTCTCCGAGCTGCTGCGCGCACTTGTACCAAGTCACGAGCAGCGGGGCGAGCATCGAGTTCCACCGCTCGCGCCGATACGTCTTTGCGATCCGCTCGAAGAACCGGACAGCCATGTCAAACTTTCCAGATTCGTAATACGTCTGCGCGATGCGATACGCGATGAGCAGCGTCTGGCGCCCTTGACCTGTGCCGA
Source organism: Punctularia strigosozonata HHB-11173 SS5 (assembly GCF_000264995.1). Lineage (NCBI taxonomy): Eukaryota > Fungi > Basidiomycota > Agaricomycetes > Corticiales > Punctulariaceae > Punctularia > Punctularia strigosozonata. The sequence goes on along the minus strand of NW_006767442.1, from coordinate 1,204,577 downwards.
CGGAAGGGCTGTACTTCTTGAAGAGCTCGTACGCGCGCGTATACAGCTGATGCGAGAAATTGCTGAGCATAGGAGAAAGGCAAGTGAGGCGGACACCTTACCTCAAGTATGATGGTAAGATGGTCAACCTTCTTCTCATTTGCGAAACCAGGTGCAGTGGATGGCTTGTTTGATGTTGCCTATTGAAATGTCAAATTGTGTTCCTCCGGTGTAAGCATATGAAGTCCAACCTCCTCCTCCTCTGCAGCCAAGAACCGCTCCCTGCGATGTTCAGTGCAGCGGGCCGCCATGTAGTAGTAAAATCCCGGATGCTGCAGCGCATGGCTCGGGTTCAAGCCCAAGCTCTGCAAGCTGTCGGATTCAACCAGCCCTCGCTGAGCTTGCATCTGTTGTACGGCGACCGCTGTCATCGAGGGTGCCGGCGCTGGGACGTGTGTCGGAATCCGAAGCGTGGAGCGGATGCCTTGCTCCAACAGCTCTGCGAGGACACGATATCTGCAAACGCAATGGGTGTGAGGTATTGTAGCTCGGGGTATAGGGATCGGACGCGTACTGGCGAGCGGTCCAACTCCAATATTCGAATGTGTCTTCGCCGATGCCCCATCCACGGGAAAAATCGCCGAACTTGCGGACGTGCGAGTTGTAGTGCTGGAGCGCGAGCGCATGCTCGTTGTTGTATAAGTACAGTTTGCAGATCTTTTCGAAGTCGATCAGAACTGCAAGCCACCCTCTTGCATATCGTATAGAAGTATTACCTTGATGTTGATACAATCCACGAGAACCTTGGCTTCTGCCCATCTCTTTGTCCTCGGCGGTAGGATGGCTGGCGATCCAAACATAATGGCGAGCATTGAATATGCATCTTGATAGTGTCTACGTACAGAAGGGCGTGCTATCAGTAGGATGACGAAGGTGCGCACGTGGAATACCGACTTCAGCGCTACTTCATCCTCACCCCTGAATTCGGCAAAGCAAGCCATCTTGTATTCGTACCGCACGGTCCATCCTTCGGGCCTAAGAGGCTTCGCTTGTGCAGATCCCGGGGTCATCGGAATGGGATACGTCGAGGTACCCTGCGCATGTCGGTTGCGCTTGCGGCGGACACGTTTTGAATGCGTCGTGTAGTACTCCAGCGCGGGTTCGTAGAGCGCTTCTTGGAGACTGGTGGTGACTCGAGATCAGACCGGTTCCCAGATTCAAGCAGCAGCATTCTCACCTTCTTACGAAATCCGTCAATTCAGCAGCGGAAACGGGGCTCAAGACGAAGAGGGCCGCTCTGGAGTCAAGGCCACTGGATCTTCGTATGAAGGTCAGGCGAGCATCGAGAGAGGCATCATCTATGGATTCAAAATCAGCGCGTATTCTGAGCGATATCTTTGGTAAAGTACCTAGCATGCGTCTGCTGGCTATCAGCACGACCGTAAGCTTGATGCCACGCTCATTCGTAGTCTTCTTCCTCTGCGCAATGTCGGCTGACAGCTCGGCGTCTCTCCGACGCTCCTCCTGCTCCCTTTCACGCGCACGATCGGGGTCCACGCCTTCCAGCGGGGATTGCGGGATGTGCGGAGGAAGCTCGAACAGGCGGGTGAACAGCACGAACACAGACGGCACAAGAGTCGTGTGCTTTCGTATCCATATAGGCGCAATAAGTCCATCAGGATACAATGGCGAAGACGGCGTCAGAGGTGAGAGCGGTGAATGTGCGGCGCTGGTGGGATGGTCCTCGGGCGGCAGGACCTTGCGGGGAGGGAACCTGACGTCCTACGGCATGTCAAATGTCGCCTGGGGAAGACCAACGTCCACTCACTTTGTCAACGAGCACGACTTGGAACGTCTTCGCCTTCTCTGACTGCCAGATGGCGACCTTGCGTTGGGACAAAAGGGCGTCGCGGAGTCGGCTGCTCAAGATCGCAAACGCGTCCGGGGTCTTTGTCGGAGAGGGCGATTGTGGTGTCGTCGTGGGTGGCGGATCCAGGCCAGCCGCAAACATGACCGGTGCTAGCTGCACAAGCAGCTCTGGTGGATACGAATTCATATTCGGGTGTCGATGAGCCCAAGTGCCGCACTCGGACAAACAGCAAAACGGCAGTAACCCTAATTTCAGGGTAGGTTGACCTTTCCTTTGTCACTCCCCGCGACGGCTGCGGTGAACAGAAAAGGTTCTGCACTCGGAACTGTCATCGAATGCTCAGTACTCAGGCCTCAATTTTACGTACGGACAGCGAATATGGAAAACCTGGACAACCTGGCACTGGCTGATACAAGTTGGACGAGATTCGGAAAGCTGAAGCGCTGATCACCGCAACTTGCTCTGCCCAACATATATGCCGTGCTGTCTCTGCCATCGTTGTGATGATGCTGAACGATGTCTCGATGAATTTCCTGCAGCCAACACCGGAAGGCACTAAGAGTGTTCCCTGTCCCGTGCGGAGGGCGCTCATCCCTACCAGTCGTTCATATCCGGATGTTGACCACTCGGAGCTGCACTGTGCAGCGCAACATTGATCGAATGCACTCGCGACGGCGACCATCGTCGTATCTTTAGATTGGCGCAAGAACAGCAAGCTCGGGCGATGCAAGAAAGCTGGATGCCCACGCATCACGGGTTGGATGAGATACCGAGGATCGCTATGCTCAGCTTTTGCGTCGTGCTTTCTGCTTCTCTACCGCCGCTATGACGATTGCGGAGCGCTCAGTCCCCTGCGGACCCAGATAGCCCTGGCGTGCATGCCTTCACAACAGTACTCCTCCTGCAACATCGGACCCAACATCAAAGCTTATCTATTTGCAGTGATCTGAAAGCGATGCGCAAGAAGCCTCTTGCCGTTTCTGTTCTAGTTTCAGCGGGACTTCGGATACGATGGGAACACATCCTCAGCCGCTTTTGCGATCCAGCGCAGGAAATTGAAAGTTGAACTTTCATTTTCAGGCCAATGAATGACGAAGATGGACCCGTCGTTGCTGAAACCGTGTACAAGGCGATGTTCAAAGATGGCTCGGGTACGATCGACTACAATGCGATACCCCGGGCTCTACATGCCGCCACCCGCCGCTTGCGAGAAGAAGGAGCTCATCCGAGTCGATGGGTGACTTATATTCATTTGGGGGTTTGAGGAGGAACAAGATAGACTCCGCGATGAACGACTAGTCTTGCATGATTACCGCGTAGTCGACATGTTATGATTTAGAGGGATTGTATAGCAGGATATCTGTAGGTAGTCTTGACCGACGATACGGTTGCTCTAGCAAGACAACTTTGCGAGTTCAGATATTGAGATGAAGAGATGAAGAGATGCAGGAGAGACGCGTGCTGAGCGCGCCGGTTCGGAGAAGGATGACGTTTTGATCCACAAATATTCGAATTTTCGTTGATTTACTGCACTTCTCACACCGACCTACCGCAACGCACGCGGTCCCAAGCGCACGGCTTGCCTCGGACTCCCCATGCTCTCGACACTGGGCAGGTGCCCGTCGTCGTACGCGGCGTTGCGGTCCACACGACGAATACAACAGCCGCTGCGGATACACCGCGCAATACCGGCGACCAGTTCCCCCTGCTGGAGGCGGCATGCATCCACCCAGAAGACTCCTGCTCCCAAGGCCGACACGAAGCGCGGTTTCCTCTCGCGAATACTGCCCCCTTCATTGAGGTCGTCCGACGGTGCGCCGAGCGCGTCGTCGTTCCGCAAGATTGTCGCGCTCGCCAAGACGGAGAAGCGGCCCCTCGGGACCGCCGTCGGGCTGCTGTTGATCTCGTCCTCGGTCTCAATGAGTATACCGTTTACGATCGGGAAGCTCATTGACTTCTTCGCGTCAACCGACCCTCAAATACCGTACGGGCTGAGCTTGGCGCAGGCGTCGGCTATCCTACTCGCTCTGTTCACGGCTGGGGCGGCGGCGAACGCGGGACGGTCTTTTCTCATGAGAATGGCAGGTGCGTGGGCAAGCGTATTCAATTCTACCGCAGATCCTGAAATTTTCATCCTCAGGGCAGAGAATTGTCGCTCGCCTCCGTGAACGGATGTACGGAAGTGCTCTCCGACAAGAAGTAGAGTATGTCGAGCGCGGCGAGGGTGACGTCATAAGTAGGCTTAGCGTGGATAGTAGCATCGTGGGTGAAAGGTGAGCGTTGTTCGTGCTGTTGCTGCCAAGGACGGATGTTTAATGATCGTCCTGTTTAGCGTCACACAGAACCTTTCCGACGGTCTACGTGCCGTTGTGATGTCATCTGCTGGACGTGCGTTACATCTTCGTAGTGATTGGCCCCTCGCTGACTATCTGCCCGACAGTCGCCGCCATGTTCTACATCTCACCGTCGCTGACTACCTTGATGCTCGTGGTTGTACCTCCCGTCTCCCTTGGTGCGGTATGCTTTTTCGGACACTTCGAGGTGGCTTAAGCTTGGTTCTCATTCCTTCCTGTTTAGGTCTTTTATGGCCGATACCTCAAGCGCCTTTCCAACCGAACTCAAGAAGCTGTCGGTGACATGACTAAGGTACTGTCACGAACAATGTTACATCAGTAATCTGTTTGTTAACCTAATGATGTAGGTCGCCCAAGAATCGCTGTCAGCGCTACGCACGGTCCAGGCATTCAACGCTCAACCACAAGAGGAACAGAGATTCCACGAAAAGGTTCGATATGTCCTATCTCTCGTCCGCAAGGAAGCAGTTGCAAGCGGTATCTTCTTCGGTATGACCGGCTGGAGTGGAAATGTCACCCTGTTGGCGCTACTTGGCTACGGTAAGCTCAGGTTGAGCTATTTCAACCCGTATACTTGACTCATACTTGTGCAGGCGGATCCTTGGTCTCTCAGGGTGCCATCACCGTGGGCGAACTTACAAGTTTGCTCATGTACACGGTCTATGTCGGAAGCGGATTACAGATGCTGACGTTCGTTTAGTCCTTTGTCTCACAATCCACTCACAAACTGATGACAATCGCATGCAGCTCATTCTTCGTAAGGCCTCTTACATCTTTCCGTGATTGCCTCGAATAACCATTACGTGCAGGCATCTATCATGCGAGGAATAGGCGCTGGACAGCGCATCTTCGAGCTCCTGGATCGCACTCCGGCCATACCTACCGAGACCGGCGTAAATGTGGACCCGACACGCCGCGGCACCATCAAGTTTGAGCACGTCAGCTTTGAGTACCCCAGTCGGAAGGGTACTGAAGTGCTGAAGGACTTCAATCTCGAAGTTTCCGTCGGCGAGAGCGTAGCATTAGTGTGCGTCTTACTCACTCCCTGTTTTCTGTCCGTTCTCTGATGAGTGGCGTCACCAGCGGACAGAGTGGTAGCGGCAAATCGTCGACGCACTCGCTCCTGCTTCGGTACTACGACCCTATCAGGGGCAAAGTCACTTTTGATGGCCAGGGTCCGTAACACAACATGACAATTCTGCTGTGGTAGCCTTATATTCGCCCATCAGATATCCGGGAGTTCAACCCTACTTCCTGGCGCAACCTCATTGGTGTGGTCCCTCAGGTGTGTCATGCCTTGCACATGAGTATATTAACGACCTTGACGTGCCGTTTTGCCATATGCCATAGGACCCTGTCATGTTTACAGGAACCATCGCATCCAATATCGCATACGGCAAACCAGACGCTACTCGTGAAGAAATTGAAGCAGCTGCACGTCAAGCGAACTGCGAGTTCGTGTGGGGCATGCCTAAAGGTTTCGATACCGAGAGTCAGTGAACTTGAATATCCTTCGTCGTCAAAGGCGTCGGTTGACCAGATGTAAAGTTGGACGTCTTTCTCTCAGCGGTGGTCAGCGGCAACGGCTAGCCATCGCTCGCGCTCTGCTGAAGAAGCCGGCCATCCTGGCGCTAGACGAGGCCACGTCGTCGTTGGACGCTGCGTCGGAACACCGGGTGGGATCATGAGCATCTCAACTCCTGCGCTGAAGTTGCTGAGACACGCTGTTTGCCAGGTGAACGACGCTATTGACAGGATTCTCCAATCGCGGGAGACTACATGTCTCATTGTCGCGCACCGACTTTCCACAATTGCACGCGCTGAACGTATAGTGGTCCTGGAAGGTTTGTTTTCGAAGATGAAGTGGCACCGTTGGGCACACGGGCTGATGATAACATGCAGATGGCCGCATTACGGAATCTGGCTCATACAGGGAACTAACACGCCGACCGGATTCGCGCTTCCGGGCATTGATGGCTGCTCAGCTGAATGCGGCCGCGACCGGGGCGGACGGCGATATTTTGCACGATTAACGCTGCGTCTTGGGGACACCCGCGAGGTAGTGAATGCGATATGTAATGTCATGACACAGCAAATGTACAAGTAGCACATCAACCTAATCAACTAGACCTTTCACAACTCTGTGCTCACGATCTTTGGATGCGCTTAACAACGATGTCCAATGGAACTGTAGATGGCATTCTTGACGATCCATATAGAGTAATGTTATAGGGTTAGGGTTAGGACTGCGAAAGAATGGAAAAAAAAGCCTGCCCAGCCCGAGGGCCAAAGCAGGACAGGGAAATATTTCGAAAGTGCATACGCCGAAGCGCATACAAGCCGCCAGTCCTTCCTGCGGACAAGGTCGCCGTGCTCTGGGAAGGCCCAACAACCCGCACTCCCAGGACATGAAGGGGAGCACGCCTTCAAGGTAAGTATGAGTTGTTATAACGTCGAGCGGTGTTTTATATACAGTGGGCTTGCGCACGGACCACATCTTATTTGAGCTTATTTGATCCTCCTCTTTTGGGCGGATAGATAGGGGCATGGGGATGTTTACCGGGCCTCTTCCGCTTCGAAATGCTTTTTCTTACGTACATCGTTCGCCTCATCTGTGTGGACCTTTAGAATTTGCGCCAACCGTGGTCGTCGCTGTGTGCAGACACTGCGTTGCAAATCACAGAGAAATAGAGACAAACAACCGCTTTCTCACGTAGCCCTGACTCACGACGAAGGTATATAAGCCTTGGGTCACCACCGCCGTTACCTCACCACTCTGGCCCTAGTGGCTTAGATGAAGTGTAGTATCTGTTCTTGATAGTGTAACCACTATTATAGAGGCACTGCCTCTCTCATTGATTATCCTATTTTTGCTGCCCTTGCCTGTCGAGCTCTGCTTGCACCTCGTCGGCACGATGTCCTTGGTATTGCAGTACCTTCATGCGACGTCGGGGGATCTCCATCCATTCTTTTCTTCGTACCTCTTTTCCCAAGCCTTTTGGCACTGGGAATGGGTTGAGGAAATGATTGGACTGTGTATATAATCTACCTTGTGCTATATGTATCACCTTGGGTATGATTTTCGAGCCAAGCAAAGGTCGTTCAGCAAGGGTTATCAGCAGTACAGTACATACATGGTAAAAGATCAAGATGCAGGACTCCAATAAGTTACCCACGTGTTATACGATCTCATGGTCCTTTCGGAGTATCTTTCATATTAGGGGATGATGCAGCAGTACTATGTTTGGCGGTTGTCGATTTCCTCCGGAACCGGAACCGGGACAGTTTGGAAGAGGACGGCGAAGAGTCCGTGGCAGTCTCAGAACCTTCGCTTTTACTACGGTCATGACCGGTACTGGGTGCCGGACCGACCGTCAGGAAGTCGATGACAATGGACCACAACGAATTGCCTACAACCGCAGTCAAGACGAGGTCTAGTCGACGGTGAACCATAACTCACCTGTCATCGTGCGAGCTTCCTCGGGGACGAGGTGTTGGTCAGCGATCCTCGCAAGCCGACGTGCTTCCTGAGTGTCTCGCCTGGCGACGATGCTGCTCGGCGGCGGCCGCTCGTCGGCGTCCAATGCCCACGCCCACAACCAGCTTCCGGACGCCGCCGCAATACCTTCGCTTAAACTCTTCTTGCCCTTGCCCTTCTTGTGAGCATCGCTCTCCTCCGCCTCCTCGTCCTGGGGAAGGTACATCTGCAGATGCGCGAGGTTCTGAAGCGTGTCTTTCTTGGCGCGCTCGAGGTTGCGCTGACGCTCCTTCTCGATATGTTTGATTGTGCGCGCGAACTTCTTGTCGAACTTAGCACGCCCTTCAATGTAGCGCTTCGCGGCAAGCTCGGATATTTCACCGATGATGGCCGGCGGGATTTGCAAGGCGCCAAGTTCGTTCTCTGGTTCCATCGGGCGAATTATACCTTGGGTCGACACACGTTCCCGAATCATGTTGTCCACAAAGGGTGACGAACCCTAGATGATATCAACGACAAGGTTCGGCGGGGAATTGTAATGGCACAACATACATCGGGTCTGATATACACCGCAGGATCTCCTGCGTTGCGTTCCCCAGGTGTAGGGGGTGGCATGTGCGGGTCTGCAAACCTGGGACCTGCTACATCTGAAGAGGCCGTCGACTCTTGGCGCTTGTGATCCTCCTTTTCTTCCTTGGATGTCGCCGATCCACTCGGCGTTGTCGGCTCGAATTTCCCAGCTGTCGCCAAGTGTGTGATGGACGCGGGAGGCGAGGCCGTCATCTTCTCCGGTTCCTCAGTAACAGTGTTTTCCGGAGGTGGGGCTGCGGACGGCTGTCGAGCAAGGGATGCCGCCCGGACGACTGTGGACGAGATGGCCCTCCGTATTGAATTCCGTCGATTGGCGCGATCGGCGGTCTTGGGTCGTTGGGGATCCTGGTTGTATCCGTTTGCTTGGTTGACATCCACCGAGAACGACCGGTTGAACAACGTGCGCATCGACGGACGTCGACCAAAGCCCAACCCGATCTCTGGCTTTCCGTTCGGCATCATAGAGCCTGCCTTAGGTGCGTCCTTGTCTTCTGGAGCAGTAGATAGCATTCCAGTCGTGTATTTGCAAAACGTCGAGATCGCGCGGTAGCAAAACTTGGCTGGCGTCGTGAACGCGAACAGGACAGGTAGAACATGTGCCGCGTCTGCGGACCTCGTAAGTTGACATCGAATGTCTCTAACGAGAAGAACTAACCATCGTAAACTTGCAGGTGTACTTGTGTCGGGCCGTACCGCTCTTCAATCCCGTCAAGTGCGGGATACAGCCGTCGAGCTTCCTCTTTAATCTCGAAGCGTTCGGGATGAGCAGCCTTATGCGCACTAAGGATTACGTTGTGTGGATGAGAGAGGCAATGAGAGAGCCATTGACGACAAAAACTTACGTATAAATCCCCTCATCCCGCAGCACTTCCTTATCGCTAATGACGAACAACAAAGGAGGTAAACCACCTAGATAGGATAAGGCCGGGCTGACCAATGGGTGTTGCACTAGGCTATTGGTGCAGTAAAGCTGAACTTGCTGGTCAATGGTCAAAAGCTTCCCCGACTTTGACTTCAGCGTGACAGGCTGGTTCGGCGTCTCGTCCGGCCCCGTGGGCCAGTGGGCAGTGGAGCCTACTTGCACTGTCTCGCCGTCCTTGGGCAGGTTCTTGGTCACGTTATCGTCCTTCTCATTGCTACGTTTGAAGCGGAGCGCGCTGAGCGAGCGCGATTGCCGAAGAGGCTGGGTCAGTGTTGTTCCATTGCCGTTCGAATGGATATTCCCGGATGAATCGCGGTGCACAGCGTTACGTATGCGACTGCGCAAGCTAGAATGAACTCTGACAGTGACGTCGTCCGGAGGCGGAGGCCACAAAGTGCTTGGACGATGCATACATAACCCGTACTCAGAAATCACGTCCTATATGACCAGTGAGCGAGAGCCCAATAAATTAGGTAAGAGAGCTCATACCGTCTCGGTGTTGGTGTGTATGCTTGGGAAGGAGTGAGAAAGATCGCACCACGGCGAAATCAAGACACCTCCAGCGGGGAGAGGCAGGCCAGAGTCGCGGATAACTTGCAACAGGGCCAATGTTAGCCCGCCACCAGCGGAGTCACCGGCAACCACAATGCGCTCCGGCTTCACTGGTCGGTGAGCAGCACCTTCGGGAGGTCGAATGAGATAAAGGTCTGCGTGGACATAACATATCAGTAACCCATCTGTCGCAAATGCTTAGGTACGAACATGCGGCAAGGTAATCTTGGATAGCACACGGGAACGGGTATTGTGGTGCTAATCGGTAATTGATAGCTGTGCAACTCCACGTCAGATTGATGTCGTAGTTGAGGTGATTAGACTGACCAAATATTCGGCCGTTGATTTTCCTCGCGTATCTTTGAATGCTATATCTGTATGGGTCTCGGACTCAGAGGCGACATCCAAGGAGTACAGAAATTTCCCACCGCTCCTGATCAACACTGCCAAAGTAATATCCTCCTGTATGGTGCGAACGTGAGCGGGTTCAGTCACAGGCGAAAGAGCCTACCTCCGTGGGCGAACAGGATACATCGCATATCGTCCATTTCCGGCTCATATTGTGCAGGTTCTTCGTCATTTTCGGGAGTCGGCGTGAACCCCTTCGGAGTCTTGGGCGTCTTCGGTGATGTGGGTTCATCCGCAGGAGAACTGCCCTGGTGTCTCTCATGGGCTTTGGAGCGTTTCTTGTGATGCTCGTAATCCTTCTTGGCGGTTATCCATTCTGCGTCCACGCTACGGGCGCGTCAGAACCAACAATCCGTTCAGATGGATGGTCAGAAATCACCCTTTGACTCCACGAACCTGAGAAATGACGAGGAAATAGTCAGTAACACGAAGCAATGTCGCATATAGAGTTCTGATGCGCACCTGCCACCACTTCGTTCCTCCTACAACGCGTTTGCACACTTCCGGGCCTCCCAAAGCTTCGATGAGATGGGTAGCGGCTTCGTCGCACGACGCCATAGGCACAAGCAACCGGACAACGTGAACCTTTCGTGTAGAATATGAGCACGATCGCAGACAACGCATATATGCGCGTACCCATGGCGGAGTTGGCGTCCTTACGTTCGAGAACCCTTGCAGTTCCTCGACGGTATGGCTATGGGCACCTGATCAGACGTGTATACGTAGGAGGTGCATATGTAGAACCCCCACTTCTGGGATGCGTGAAGAAACGCCTAGAGGGTGATGTCAATTTTCTGTCATGCTAGACAATCGGATTTCGAGCTCACCTTGATAACATGGAAAGCCGAATCGTAGAGCACCTCATCCTGCCGTAGCTGCACATGGTTTCGCCCGTCCTTCCGGAGTCGATCCAGGTAGTGTCGTGCCAACGTCTCAAGCACGATGGGCCCCAGCTTGAGGCCCATATCCCCCGTAAGTGTGTTGACCATGGTGGAGAATGTCAGACGCGGGGCCGGCAGACGCGGAATGTCCTGAGGTCATGGTGGCTGACAGTCGCTGACCGTGTCTGATCCGAGACACTTTGTCCTACTCCCGCTCTCGTCGTTCACAGTAGCTTGACTGGAACACTTCTACGGCCTCGCTCACCACTCGCTCACCACTTCAAGACAACTGGATGACCATATGCGTTCAGCTTTCTGTATATCAAGACCGGTGCTGATGGAAAACTTCTACTCGCTTGGACTCCATGCAACGACTTCTGTCTTTGCCACATGCCGGAACCAATAATGGCCATGATGATCCTCCGCAACTCACACGAAGCCTTTGTACCTTACACTGAATTATACACGGTCTTTCTCCTCAAGTCCGGTGCGACTTCGTTGCGGAATATAGGCGGCTATTACTACATAATGAGCAATGGTAACCACCTCTCTCTTCGGCCTGCTCGCCACCATCAACGCAACAAATAAACCTTGACCTCTCCAACTCGCAAACGCGCCTGAAACGCCCTTATCGAACCTGCTCCCCGAGAAAACGGCGCCGGAAACGCCGCAAAATGGGTATAGCAGCGGACATCGCCTCGTTGTGGGCGCATGCTATGTATGTACACCGCGACCGCTCAGCAACACTCTAGTGGCTCTCCTTGTGCAAGTATAACCGATGATTACTGACGGAAGTCTCCACGATTGAAGGGAGGCCCAAGGCTTAGTCTTGTTATCTCTGCTTGACTCCTTTATGCAAAGTATACCCTCATCAGAACTCTATCACGCTCTTGTACTCTCAGCGGCTCGCCTCTCCGGAAACTGGCTAGCTTCCTCCCAGGTATCCATCACGACTCCCCATGGTCTGGAGGTCCCCTTGTCCCTGTTATGTCGTTCCTCTTCACCAAAATAGGCAGGTGCACAGCCTCAAGACATTGCCCGACCCTTGTTCGGTCCTTCCTCCAGCAAGAATTAGCGCAACGTTGTCTGAGCTCTGCGATTCTCTCCCGTCTGCATTCCCAAGGACATGCACCGCACAATCCTTGTCCTCGGTATATAGGTGAAGAACGCGATGTTTCGTCTGTAAGTGTTCCCGTTTCGTTTCGCAGCCTTCGCCTGGCATTAACTTGCTGAACCAAGTCTTCGGACTTGCCCCACTCTCTTTGCATCCGCTACGGCGCCGTTATCCATGGGATGCTTGTGGCTAGCCTATATATAAACCTAGTCTTTTTGTTATTGAGCGGTAGGCGTTGGGTCGCAGCTTTCGCTGTTCTTGCTGCTCATCTGCATGTTCTCTAGGTCTATTGTGCGTATCCGCCACCCCTCTCGTGGGCCATGAAAAGGCCGGAAGCGCAGTGGTCGTTCACAAGCGGATATGCAGGATCGGCTGTAAGTTCGTAGAACCCGTCAGTACGAATAGCTTGTCATTACCTACCTGTGAATTTATGATAGTCCATTGCAGACGTCCGATCTCTCTTCCGAGGTCTTGCCTTTCACTGAGGCCATAAACAGTGGCACGGAGACTGCTAGCAGCTCTCCCACTGCTTACGTCTCTCCCTCGTCCTCGGTGGAAACAACATCTCCCTCCGTCACATTCATCTCTCCTGCCTGCACGGCATACGCCAGCTCTTCCGCTAACAATGTGCTCGAGAACCACGCATCGAGCGCATCTCCCCTTGTCACGTCGCCTCGTTCGCTGTTTTGGCTCCTTACGCTGAGCGTAGGAGTCAGCAGCGCCGCCATCACCTTTGCTTTCTGATCCATACGCGCACTCCGTCTTCTTCCCTCTTCCGAACTATCGGAGGCCACGGGACTGCCTGATACCATCGATACTTACTCAACTTTGACATAATTCCCTCGTAGACCGGCTCGACTCGTTATCTCTTCGCCAGAGTATCTTACTGTGTATGGACTGTATCCGTAGACCAGCTATGTAGCATTAGCACTTCCGGAATTATGTTCAGAATATATGCCACTGCTAATCGTTCAGACTTGGTCGTTAAGTTCCTGGTCCGAAACGCAACTCGCAGTGTTTTCTCACGCTGCTTCCTCGACATTACCGCTGCGGCCAGCGAACAAACCTTGCGCGAAATCACTATCTCAATCACGACCGACTTGCGCCAGAACCCTCTCGCGTCTTCTTCTGGTGTGGTATACTGATACGCTCGCTGTGCTGTGTTGTGCACGTTCTCAAGAATGGGGTACACGATCACTTGCCGATGTGGGACCTTTCGCCCCATCAGCGAATTGCCTGCGCCCAACAGAGTTCGAACCCACTCCCATACACGATTGCAGGAGCGACTTCCTTTTTCTATCTCCTGAAGGTGCAAGGGTTACACAGCGCTTTCCGAGTCCCTCGGCTGTCCACTCCGGGCTCCGGTGACTTCATTTTCTTCGGCTTAGTCCAGCCCGGCTCCTACCTCGCCTGAGGCCACATTCCGAGTAAATGTGGGTCCTATCGCCTGCGATGAAGACCGAGAGGCGTTATGACGCTCAGTATCTGCAAAGCGTCTCAGGATCTAATTTGGATCTAATTTGCCGTTCGATCCTCTGCCTATCTTGATCAACGATGGCAGCATCATTGCATAACGGAACACACAGGCAATAACCAATTTGCCGCCGCATGATCAAAGCAAAAACGTATATCTCGGTGCAAGCTGAGGATGGACAAACGACTCAGAGCACCTCGCTATCACAGACGGCCCATCCATAGCGCCCGTCTCACGTCCGATTTACTCAGCGCCCCACTTTTTACTCAGCCACACTCCTTTCGCCTACCTCAGCGTTCTCCCTCTCGAGACAACGTGCAGACGATACGACAGTAAGTCCTCGTTTTATCTCATCGGTTGACGATCAATAACCTGGTACTCGACAGATGCCCAATACAGTCACGGTGATATACTCCGCCGCGCTCTTGACCTGGTCTTTACGACATCTGTATCGACGCTATGCAATCAAGTCGATCCTTCGGGTACTTCCTCGACCACCGGATGCCGGGTTTCTCACTGGTATGTGTATCACCATACGAGACATTGTCATATACTCAACGTGGTACCAGGTCATTTGCTTATGATGTTTGATCCTTGGTCCGGTGTCAAGCTTCAAGAAGAGTTTGCGACTCTTGGCAGCGTCTTTCAAGTAAATGGTTTGATCGGGGTAAATTCTATTCCTTGGCAATGGGATGTGTCTCACACCAGTTGCAGGATGAGCAAATTTATGTGACGGACCCTCGAGCCCTTCATCACATACTCGTGAAGGACGAGACAAAGTTCGAAGAGACTCGAGCCTTCATCGAGTAAGTTTGCTGTGCTGCGCAAGTGCGATGAACGTTCGCATCTGAATTGATTGCAGGCTGAACAAACTTATATTCGGTGACGGGATACTCTCCGCAGAAGGTATGGTCACGTACAAGGCACACATATCGCTTTTATCCAAACCTCACGTATCGTGTCTTTTCGTCGCAGGTGCTATACACAGAGCGCAACGCAGAATATTGAATCCCCACTTTTCTACCAACAATCTCCGGACTCTCATGCCGACATTCACAGAGGTAGTGAATGCCGTACGTAATTTTCGCCCTTGATTGTTCTGCGACCCCTTAAAATTACCCAGCTCAACGCAGCTATCGCCACCGATATTCGCGGTGGGCTTCACGAAATCGACATGCTGAACTGGCTGTCTCGTGCATCTCTCGACATAATGGGACGAGCCGGAGTTGGTTACGATTTCGGCGCGTTGAACCCGGATAGGGCAGACAACGAGTATACCGCTGCCATCAAGAACCTCCTGTCAGCTTTCTTACAACCACGATGCTCGTCGTTATCGGTAGCTTACATGTCACCAGGCCCGCCGTATTCCCATTTGCGCCTTTCATGGATCTCATGCCCGATATCAGGCATTCGCTGCCTCCTCGCTTCCGGCGGTTCTTGGTTGATGTCATGGCCTTACAATTCAACGGAATACGCAGAGTCAGGGATATCGTCGATACCATGTATCGCTCGGGGAAGGAGATATATGCTCGGAGGAAAAGCAGGTTGGAAAGCTCGGCAACTGGCACTGATATCTTCAGCATGCTGGGTAAGCCTCGTACTGCATGAACTCAGAGGAAAGAAGTTTCCGATCATGTTTTCTCTCTCACAGTGAAGTCGAATACCAACTTGCCTGACGATGAGCGTATGCCCGAGGAGTCGCTCATAGCTCAGATCAGGTGCGATCCAATGCGCTTTAGGAATGGCACATGCTAAAATTTCCATAAAGCATGTTGGTCTTTGCTGGAACAGATACCACAAGCGCAGCGATGGCCCGCGCCCTTAGTATCCTTGCTGACCATCAGGACGTCCAACAGCGCCTTCGAGAGGAAGTCATTGACGCCTTCACCGAGTACGCCACATTGACGCACGACGAACTCATGGCCCTTCCCTACCTCGATGCCGTCATAAAGGAGGTCTTACGTCTGCACCCTCCTGCGTACATGTTCCTCCGAACCGCTCGCGAAGACACGACGCTCCCCTTGGCGTTCCCCGTGGTCGGGACCGACGGCCGGACCATTCACGAAGTCCCCATCCGAAAGCGGCAGCAGATCATAATGGGTCTGGGTGGAACAAACTCGGACGAACGAATATGGGGACCTGACGCGAAGAACTTCAAGCCCGAAAGGTGGCTGAAACCGTTGCCAGGGAGCGTCGCGCAAGCGCGCGTGCCTGGCGTCTGGGCGAATCAGTAAGTACCCCACACAGGATGTAATTCAACGCCGCTGACCTCAGTGGAGCATAGGATGACTTTCATCAGTGGACCTCGGGCTTGTCTTGGATTCAAGCTAGCCGAAATCGAGATGAGTAAGTTTCAGTAGCAAACGTTCCGGTGAAGGATGATATCAAACGTGTTCTCCGCAGAGCTCACGCTAGCTACATTGCTCCGTGACTTTGTGTTTTCCCCCGGAAACGAAGAGATATTCTGGAAGCTAGGCTTCGTCGTTCAGCCGCATGCGGCAGGACAAGAGCATGGACCACCCCACATGCCACTGAAGGTCACCGCGGTAAAGCGCGAATAAAGGGATCCGATGTTACGGCTCGGGACGTGTTTTTTTTTTTGTCACCCTCATATTTTGGGGTGCGGGCGCACATGTACCCTTTCGAGCAACAGAGTCATTGATCAGAAAGCGTCCATCCAATATTATCGAAGGGTCGAGGAATGTACAAGCGGTCAGGCGGATCCATCTAACGAGCTCCGGGAAGCCACAGATGAGCCCCTGGTAGAAAAACAGGGAGCCTAGTATCCAGCTGCGCCCGGAGCGGCGTCGCCCTCCCTCTTCAGCCGGAGAAGAACTTCCTTGAATCGCGAAAGGTCGGAGGCGCCAGGGCCAGCCCGAGCCAACGTCTTGCTCTGAGAATTCTCGAGCTCGACAAGGGAGCAGATGCGTTGCCAAGTCGTGCCGACCGAGAGCGAGTCCGTGAGTGAGGCAAGGTACTCCTGCTCTTGCACCCTAAGGAATTGACGTGATATTAGCACCGTTTGTACGAAAGGGGGGTTGAAGACGACGCACTTGTTTTCACGGATGTTACGCTCCTTTTTAGCGTTGTACTCTTCGTAGAACTGGTCTATGGAGCGTTCGGCTTTCGCGATGGTCTCTTGACGTTTCTGCTTGGAGGCTTCGTCGCGGACTTTGATCTGCTCGGCCTGGTGTTCTCGCCATTGCCTAAGAACAGTGTCCGTTCAGCCCGAGATTCCTAAGAGCAAGGGGATACGGCTGACTTGATCACTTCGGGCTCATCCTCTTGAATTTGTTGTGTCAGGATGGGCGTGGACGCAAGCGCTGACGGCTGAGGACGAGGCGCGAACGTCGGTGTTGCACCGAAGGTCGGCACTGAAGACACGGGCACCGGGGGCTAACCATGGTTATTAGAACAAGATAGCATAGCAAACGTAGAGAGAGCTAACTCCAGGGACTTCAATGTCCGGAAACTGATCCTCGAACTTCTCAATCTCGTCGTCCCCAGTCACCTTGACCTCCGTCACCCTCTCCCTCGGCGGACTCCCAAAATCATCAAATGAGAATCCACCAGTCGGCTGCGCGGCGACGGCGGGAGAGACCACGGACGGAATGTCGCCGGAACCGTCGAGCGAAATGTCCGGGAAGGCGGACGCGGCGCGGTCAAAGTCGATGTCGTCGGCGCTGTTGCCGCCGGTGAGGCCTGCGCTGTCAAACTCGCCACCGAGAAGCTCGTTCTCGCGCGCAAGGAAGTCGTTGCTCATTGTGGAGGACGCGCCTGGCAAGGGGTGGTGTGGAGAAGGAGAAAAGCCGTAGACGTGGTGGTCGGTATGATCGCTGCGCTGCGCCACAGCTTGCCTTGCATGGGTTCTCTGCCAGCGACTTTGCCTTCAGAAAATCCGGCTGCGCTATGCCCTTCAACTTACCAGGGCTGCTGGTCCCTTTTCAGCTCCTGTTCAACCCCAGACTTGTGCTCCCCGCACTGACGGTCAAAGGTGAAGAGGCTTTGCTCACCTCACCTCACCCGAACGTCACATACCCAACCATCTGTAATCAGGATAGACATCCGCTACCTTGACTTTACGGCACTCCGAAATGCGGGATACCGAGGAGCAGTATTTGACAAGGACAATTGCTTGGTACGATGCTGCCGTCCAATCCAAACGTGCGCCCAATCGACATTCTCCCCAGACTTTGCCGAGCCGTGACGGCTTAGTACCAGAACTCACGGTACGCTCACCGTTCCCCGTATGTCGAGGAAAGTCTAATATAGAATATAGGACGCATGGAAAGAGTGCCGAGATGCGTTCGGCGAGGGGAACGTCCTGATTGTCAGCAACTCGGCCGGGACAAAATGGGACACGGCTCTCATCCAGGTACCGCGCCATTTCTGCACCGATTCTGCGCTATGCCAACGACTGTGTTCTCTGCTCAGGCCGAGTCCGTTACCAACCATCTTCGCGTCCCCGTACTCCGGCATGCGTCTCTCAAACCCTCCTACCGCTGCATATCCGGGATACGCACCTACTTCTTGTCCCTTCCCCGCCCTATAGCGGACCACGAGCTTATCGTCGTCGGAGACCGCATCTTCACGGACGTCGTGATGGCCAACCGGATGAAACCCCGACGCGCGCAGACAACGCCGGAGACAAGCTCACCATCGCCGGCCGAAAAGCAAGATGCCGCCTCGTCGTTACCTTTCCCCCACCTCTCCAACCCTGAGAAGGCTAACGCGCCCTTGGTGCCGCTGCCATCGGGACCGTTGGCGATATACACATCGGGCGTGTGGCAACGGGAGAGCATGGCCATGCGTTGGGTGGAGAAGACCCTTATCGAATCCGTGAGGCGGTTCACGAAAGAGGAGCCAGACCGGGCAATCGAGCACGCGTTCATCAACCGAACCGCGGCGGAGATGCTCGAGAGACAAGAACGGGAAAATAATAGCTGGAGGTCGCGGATCCTCCGGACTTTCGGGCGCCGATAACGGATGCCATTCCAGCTCGGGACAATATAGACGATGCGTGCTATATTATATGCTTCATACTCGTAATTAAGACCACCGTTCAACCGTATACTATTCTCGATTTCGACGTGTTGAGAAGTGCAAGGCTATAGCTTGGCTGGTCCGACCACAGCCGCGGCAGGTGATGGGCTCGGTTCAGCCGGGAGGTGCGCCTCCACCCAACTGATGCACTCCTCAATGAATTTCTCCTTCACCCCGTCTGGCTCGTTATGCAATTCGTGGTATCCTCCCTGCTCCATTCGTCAGCATTCAACGCTCAAGGATCGATTACGGAAAACTTACAGGATATAAGGACAACTTCTTGTCTTGGGCCGGCAGGTTCTGGAAGAACTCCTCGGTCGACTTGCAAGACGTCACCTATTATCCTGGTCAATGCATGCTGCCTTTGCCTTTCCCATGCCGGTCAAAATACCTTGTCCTCCGTCCCATGAATCAGAAGGACCGGGAGGTCCTTCGGCCAGTCCTTGTAGTCGTTCCAAAGCAGTTGCTCACCCTGTGATAGGTAGATGAGCCTCTGCAGATCAAGGAAACACACATTGTGCACGCACGTGGTTGAGCATGTCCCTCAGCTGCCGCAAAGTTCCTTTCTCGTACACCAAGGGATCGGTGCTATACGAGTCGTTGACCACCGGATCATGGGTCAGATCCTGATGACAATCGCAACTTTATCAACGTGAAGACTGAAGAGGAAATGAGAAACGACCTACGGCCGAGTTGACCTCTGCCTTGAACGTCAGGTTCGGCAATATTTTGCTCGCTTGACCGCCTACCCATCGCAAAATCTTGGGCGCGGGTTTCGTCTGGCAAAGTAAAGGGCTGGACGCAATGACTCCCGCGAGTGAAGATACCGTCTTCATTGGCGGTGAGCGGGTAGCATAGCCTAAAACAATGGCCCCTCCCTGCGACAGAAAAAAACGACGATCATGACAATCTCCAACTTGTTTGGTCGATAGCCATACGCACCATCGAGTGTCCCATAAGAAACACTGGTTTTCCTCCCGCTAGCTCATTTTTCGCATAACTCACGGCCCATTCTACGTCTGCCATCTGCTCGGGCAAGCTGCTCTTCCCATACACGCTATCCTTGCTCTTCTCCTCGTCCAGCGCCGTGCGACCGAACCCCCGCTGGTCAAACGCAAGCACCGTAATCCCTCTATCTGCCCACACCGGGAAGACATGCTACACGCAAGAACGATGGTCAGATCATTTGTAAATCCCTCAGGGGTAAGACACAGCGGAAAACCTGCTTGGTAGCGTTCTATGTGTTCGATGAATCCGTGGCAGAAGACGAGGACGGCTTTCTGGCGAGTTGCGCTGTATGTCTGGGTAAAGAACCGCGTTCCTCCTGCGCCGGTGAGCCATCTGGAGACGATGCCGGACATGGTCGTAATTCTCGTCGAAGCTGCTTCGACCAACCCCGCAAGAGAAGACTGCGGGGAATCGTGAAAATATATTTCCTTTCCTGCTTACATCGGAGGTTCGGCCGAAGGGTGTGCCTTGCCTCTACACGGCGATGTACTCTGGAGTATCGTAAGTTTGGTTAGGGTGATACTCTGGAGTCTACCATGGCTCAGGATTGCCTGAATGCCATGCTCATTCCCGGTCTCGGCGATGCGATACGCTCGGAAACTGTTTGGTATTCCGGGCCCTGAGCGCTGAGCTTTGATGACCACATCACAAATCCTGACTGCACTCTAGATATCACAATATGCAGTCTACGACGGGGATCCGAGAATTGGCTTACGGACTGAAGTAAGAAGGTACTGGACGACCTTCGGACCCACGTACTGAATATCGGACTCTAATGTGCAGTCGGACATACCCTGAGTATGTGGCAGTCCTTCTGGGCCTCGATCCAGCGCCGATCGTTACCAGGTTTCGTATGACACTCGTCTCGGACTAGAGCGAATCTGATGAGTGGTACGCTCACAGTGATACATGCATCATGCGAGTGTGCACTTGCGATGCTCGTGTAGCTTGCTTGACAACCCACGGTCGACGACTTGCACTATACGTTGAAGCATCGAAATGCGCCTATAGAAGAACAGTGACTCTGAACACACCTCACGTATCATCATGGAATGCACCACCAGCCCAGGAAACCCGCCGCTATCCAATGCGGACCTACAGTATGCCGAATCGCTGCGCTTCGCTTACCGCGAGAGCTGTCCTGGCGTTTGGGACCCGACATGGGGCGATGAACACTCTATATGCTCCTTACGCTGGCTTGGCCAGCATTGCCGATAGCATGAGCGCGTATCGCGTATAAAGCATCTGTACAACGGCCGTGGTTCTTCAGCTCCCGGCTCTCCTTCGCATTCGTTCTCTGAGCTCACTGAGGCACTGGTCTGGTGAGCGATTTCGTGTTTTCGAGCAACACCACCACTAACACACCGCTTCCAGCCGTCTTATCTCTCAACTATTTTCTTACGCCCACACCCACTCTTTGCCGCCTTGTTTTGCATCATCAAACATGCGTGCCGCAGCCATAATCATGTTCGTTGGAACGATCGCCTCTATTTCCGGAGCACCTGTCCCCAGGCGAGCAGAGCATCCTCTGATCTCTAGCAATCATATTGACGCTATTGATCCAGGACATCGACCGGATCCGGTCACTCGAGTCTTGCCAGCATCGCCGTAAAGGGTCTCGCTCACGCTGCGCCGGAGATCGTTCATTTTGGCGACGACATCTTCAATGATATCTTCGACACCGGAAACGAGGACGTAAGCCAGACGCAGGCATCCGCTGATACCGACGCCACGGAGGATGCAAGCCAAACGCAGTCCTCCCCCGATGCCGACCCCACGAATTCAGCTTCTGTTTCCAGGCGGTCGCTCGCGCTCACGAGTGTCAACCGATTCCCAGTCAAGGCGGCGTCAATAATCGCAGCCGGCGGATCTGAGCTCGTCACAGCCGCGCCGACAGTGACCGCTACTACACTGGCGGCCTCCAGTCCATTAAGCACCAGCATATTCTTGGGCGTGCTCCCCCCGGAAATCCAAACCTTGACACCTGAGGAGGCCCAGCGCATAGCCAGTTTTTTCGAGTCAGAATTCCCGACATCCTCCGTTACCCGCAGTGCTCAGCAAACTGCTCCAACGCTTATTCGTCCGATAGAGACTCGCCACCTTCGCAACCTGGCGTCTCGTTCTCCAGGGATAGGGACTGTCTTCAAAGATGGTCTGGAGATCGTACCTGACCTGGTTGATGCCGGAAAGAGCATCGTGGACAAGTTGGAGGGATCGTCTTCGAATGACGATCGAGACGACGACCAGCCGACGTCTGCTACTGATGACCAGCCCACATCCGCTACCGACAACCAGCCTACCTCCGACGAACAATCGGCACCTGCTACCGACGATGGCCAGGACGACGCCCAGCCAGTCGGCTCCGTCGCACCTCAACCACCAGTTCACCCTGGTGTCGTCGGCACACGGAGGAGCCACGTTCTAACGGAGAGGCAGGCCGTCCAAATCGCAGAGGCGGCGGGAACCCTTTTGCCGGGCTTGATTCACAGCATCGCGGACGGCAATGCGGAAGCCGATGTCAAGGAAGGCTTCGATAAGCTGAAGTCCATTCTTCGGTGAGTGCAGTGCAACGTTGCCTTCCCGGTTCATTCAGTAATACTGAAGGCTCTCTTGCAGTAGGGTATGATATAATCTTCGAACGGTATGCGACGATTAGTTCAATTACAGGTTTCGTTTGTTCGTTGGATAACATCACAATCCCAATCATGGACGGGATTTGGAAGCTCGATTATATACGGTGTTCAATCCTGGACATGGAGACGAGCAACATGAAGCGCTGACGAAAGCAGACGAGCGATATCCAACTGCAAGTATGGTACCGGCACAATGTCAGCGTTTCGCTTCACAGGACATCGATTCAACCGATGGTCCTTCATCAGCTCCTCCAGCTCTGTCAGGGATGTACTTCTTCCCCGGGTCATCGGTGGGGTGCAGCCCGTGGGTGTTCCAATGCGACCCTGCGCCTCGAAGTGACGTAGATGTCCCCTAACATCGATATCCGTCTCGTGACAACAGCATCGAACGCATATATGCATTAGATACAAGCTAGGGATATCTGCACGCGGCAGGAGCCTGTACAACGGAGGCGAGCAACACAGAGCGCCAGAGAGGCTGAAAATGGAATTTGAACATCATTCTGAGGGACATGAAATCAAGCGAGATCGATGTCGGAAAGCAGCTGCCTGAGCTCCGTTAAGGGAACATATTTCCTTAGGGTATCCTCGCCAACCGTGGCATGCAGCTCGTACACGGGATCGAACTCCTCAGTGGCGGTATGGCAGGCGAGTACCTTGTACGTGATCCCCTCGATGGTAAGCCGCTGACCTACAAGCGCGCTGAAGTCGAGCAAGAGCCGATTGGCCAGGTGAGGGTGCGGTGTCGTGGTGAGACGTATGTGGGCCCCAGTCCGGGCCCGAGAGACGAGACGAGAGTCATTTCAGCCTTCGATAGAAGCACGATACAGAGAAGGTGCTGACAACGTATCGTTAGCTTCCGCGTCGAGTCTGATCGCGTAAACTCGGCCCTTGGCAGCCGGGAGCTCCCAACCGATGAGGAACTCGATGGCACGCTGCGAAGCAAATATAACATCTACGTGACTAACTACGGCACGTCTGTGGCGTGCGATGAATTCGACGACGCGGTCCTTGTGCATTCTCTTCCAGTCCTCAATTTCTTCCGTAATAGAGCTCTCAAGGTCTTCCACCACCGGAAGAATATTGCCTAACGAACGAACGAAAATTGAATCATCGACGAACCGTCGTAAACGTATCCAAACAAATAACCATGGGTCAATCAACACCCGATCTGTCAAAGTTGCACAAGACGTTTTTGTTTTTTTTTGAACTTCCTACTCAAGCATTACATCTCCAAACTTGCTAAGATACTAAGTAACATACAAAGGGGAGGAGCGGGGCTCTGACCAAACCGGTCAACAACGAGAGGAGACAAACGAAAACAAAAACACATTTTTTGGTCAAATATTCGATACTGTCCGCTGCCCTTCTTCCCTTCTTACTACGGCCTTTCCCAGGCCAATCCCTACTTCAACCCACTAAAAACAAAAAAACTTGGCATGCTTGCTCGCTCTCGTAGAGACACCAACGACAGCCCGATAAACAATGGAAATCACCGCATAACACGCGTCCGCGGAGCGGGGACACGCGCGTGAGGCATGCGAAACAGGAAGGAAGGTAGGAGAGCCGTCGACGATGACGATACGTCCTGCCTGGCGCGGGACGACGGCAATTTTCTTCGTCTCGGCGCCTGGGTGGTAGGAGTAGTGAGTCCTGATGGTGCGTCCCCCGCCCCTTCCTTATACGCTCGCTCGCGCGAAACAGAAAAAGGAGACGATGTGTCGAGAGGAAAATAGAAAAGAACGTCGAAAAAAGCCGGTCTAGATGGAGTATAAAGACGTAGAAGGACACAGCCACGAGTACGAGGAGCCACGGAGGGAGGAGATAAAGGAGATATCGGGCGTGAGAGGGATATAACAGTCAAGGAGGGTGGGTGTGCGTGTGCGCGAACAGGCCGAGGAAGAGGTAGAGGAAGGTGGAGGACAGACAGTGCGCGATGACCCAAGCACAGACGAGAACAAGGTCGAGGACGAATAGATATACGAGGGGGGGGGGCCCGGTCCGTCGGGGGCTGTCGTTATGAGGGCACGCCACCGGGAGGCACTGCTCGGAATGGTGTTTTGTTCCAATCCGCGTCTAAAAGAGAGAGGTCGGCGTGAGTACGGGGTCAGCGCATCGGGTATCATGCACGTACTCTTCTGGAATATATCGTTACCCCACCATACGGTCTTGTCGATGATCTCTCCGTTCTTCGGGAACTGCGAATCGTAATCGCACGTCAGCTCCCCCGATTCCTGACCAGAAAGGGAAAGAAGGAACGACGACGCACCTGAAGCACGAAGAAGATCAAGATCAAACTGATGCTCGTCCCGCTGTCCAGCGCCGCGCTCGTCACGTAGTTGAACTTGCTCCACCACGCGAAATTCCTCTTCCTGATCAGATACTGGAACACGAGGCCCATCGCGAACCACGCCGAGTAGTTGATGCCCGTCGCGGGGGGTATGAACAGCAAGCCGTTGAGGATCACGGGCGTCGACAAATACCTCACCCAGCTCGTCGGGTACCGGCGCTGCCACAGCCAGAAGGGCACGGGAAGGAACGCGCCGATGATGACGGCGTAAATCTGGGGGTAGTAGATCGAGCCCGGGCCGAACTGGCGCGAAGGGCCGATGAGTCCCCAGATGGCGGACGCGGTGAAGTACACCTTGTTGTGCGGGCAGGTGAGGGACGAAGCCTGATCCGGCGAGCAGATGTCGGGCACGTTCGTGAAGAGCCATTCCTTCACGCCGACCTGGACGAAGGCGG